>NC_083582.1:7253377-7315877 GCF_027579695.1 Neoarius graeffei | reverse complement strand
CTGCCTCTCTCTTCTTGTGTGTGTGTGTCTCTCTCTCACTCTCTGTGTCTCTCTCTCTCACTCTGTCTCTGTGTCTCTCTCTCTCTCACTCTGTCTCTCTCTCTCTTACTCTGTCTCTCTCTCACTCTGTGTATCTCTCTCTCACTCTGTGTATCACTCTCTCAGTCTGTGTATCTCTCTCTTACTGTCTCTCAGTGTGTGTCTCTCACTCTGTTTGTCTCTCACTCTGTCTGTGTGTCTCTCTCTCACTCTGTGTCTCTCACTCTGTCTCTGTCTCTCTCACTCACTCTGTGTGTGTCTCTCTCACTCTGTCTCTCTCACTCTGTCTCTCTCTCTCTAACTATGTGTGTCTGTCTCTCTCTCACTCTCTGTGTGTCTGTCTCTCTCTCTCGCTCTCTGTGTGTCTGTGTCTCTCTTGCTCTCTCTCTCTCTTTCTGTGTGTCTCTGTCTGCCTCTCTCTCTCTCACTCTGTGTGTGTGTGTGTGTGTGTGTGTGTGTGTCTGGCTCTCTCTCTCTCTCTCTCTCTGTGTCTGTGTCTCTCTCGCTCTCTCTCTCTTTCTGTGTGTCTCTGTCTGCCTCTCTCTCTCTCTCACTCTGTGTGTGTGTGTCTCTCTGGCTCTCTCTCGCTCTGTGTGTGTGTGTCTCTGTCTGCCTCTCTCTTCTTGTGTGTGTGTGTGTGTCTCTCTCTCGTATTTTGGATGGTCGTTCTTTCTCTGGTTATCTTCTTCTAGTGCCCCTATGTAGTGCACACTCCTTGTGTTTGGTCATGTGACTCATAGAGCCACGCCCTCTCTCCGCCCCCTTTCCTCGTCCTCCTGCTGCTGAAGGTTTATTTGCGCTCCTCCCCCCCTCGCCGCCATTAAAGCCCATGCAGAGGGTTGTTGGTTCCAGACCCGGAGCTGTGTGTGTGTGGCGTGTTTCCTCTCCGGCAGCACAGGCACTCCGAGGCTGTGTGTAGGAGAGTTTCTGAGAGAACACACAGGAGGGAAAGCGGATCAGAACCGGGTTTGTTTTGTTCAATCCCTCAGAGTCCCACAGGAAGGAGCAGCGGGGGGAGGTGAGGAGGGGAGAGAGAGAGGGGGGACTTTAAGGCAGTCTACTGTCTCTTTACCCCGGTTACTGCATCACACACAGGAAGTACACACTCCTATGTGTGTGTGTGTGTGTGTGTGTGTGTGTGAATAATCAGTAGCTGTGTGTGTGTGTGTGTGTGTGAGAGAGAGAATAATCAGTAGTTCTCTCTCTGTGTGTGTGTGTGTGTGTGTGTGTGTGTGAATAATCAGTAGCTGTGTGTGTGTGTGTGTGTGTGAATAATCAGTAGCTGTGTGTGTGTGTGTGTGTGTGTGTGTGTGTGAATAATCAGTAGCTCTGTGTGTGTGTGTGTGTGTGTGAATAATCAGTAGCTCTGTGTGTGTGTGTGTGTGTGTGTGAATAATCAGTAGCTCTGTGTGTGTGTGTGTGTGTGTGTGTGAATAATCAGTAGCTCTGTGTGTGTGTGTGAATAATCAGTAGCTCTGTGTGTGTGTGTGTGAATAATCAGTAGCTCTGTGTGTGTGTGTGTGTGTGTGTGAGAGAGAGAGAATAATCAGTAGTTCTGTGTGTGTGTGTGTGTGTGTGTGTGTGTGTGAATAATCAGTAGCTCTGTGTGTGTGTGTGTGTGAATAATCAGTAGCTCTGTGTGTGTGTGTGTGTGTGTGTGTGTGTGTGAATAATCAGTAGCTCTGTGTGTGTGTGTGTGTGTGTGTGTGTGAATAATCAGTAGCTCTGTGTGTGTGTGTGTGTGTGTGTGTGTGTGTGTGTGTGAATAATCAGTAGCTGTGTGTGTGTGTGTGTGAATAATCAGTAGCTGTGTGTGTGTGTGTGTGTGAATAATCAGTAGCTCTGTGTGTGTGTGTGTGAATAATCAGTAGCTGTGTGTGTGTGTGTGTGAATAATCAGTAGCTCTGTGTGTGTGTGTGTGTGTGTGAATAATCAGTAGCTCTGTGTGTGTGTGTGTGTGTGTGTGTGTGTGTGTGTGTGAGAGAGAGAGAATAATCAGTAGTTCTGTGTGTGTGTGTGTGTGTGTGAATAATCAGTAGCTCTGTGTGTGTGTGAATAATCAGTAGCTCTGTGTGTGTGTGAATAATCAGTAGCTCTGTGTGTGTGTGAATAATCAGTAGCTCTGTGTGTGTGTGTGAATAATCAGTAGCTGTGTGTGTGTGAATAATCAGTAGCTCTGTGTGTGTGTGAATAATCAGTAGCTCTGTGTGTGTGTGAATAATCAGTAGCTCTGTGTGTGTGTGTGTGTGTGTGTGAATAATCAGTAGCTCTGTGTGTGTGTGTGTGAATAATCAGTAGCTGTGTGTGTGTGTGAATAATCAGTAGCTGTGTGTGTGTGTGAATAATCAGTAGCTCTGTGTGTGTGTGTGTGTGAATAATCAGTAGCTGTGTGTGTGTGTGTGTGTGTGTGAATAATCAGTAGCTGTGTGTGTGTGTGTGTGTGTGTGTGTGAATAATCAGTAGCTGTGTGTGTGTGTGTGTGTGTGTGTGAATAATCAGTAGCTGTGTGTGTGTGTGTGTGTGTGTGTGTGTGTGTGAATAATCAGTAGGTGTGTGTGTGTGTGAATAATCAGTAGCTCTGTGTGTGTGTGTGTGTGTGAATAATCAGTAGCTCTGTGTGTGTGTGTGTGTGTGTGTGTGAATAATCAGTAGCTCTGTGTGTGTGTGTGTGTGTGAATAATCAGTAGCTCTGTGTGTGTGTGTGTGTGTGTGTGTGTGTGTGTGTGAATAATCAGTAGCTGTGTGTGTGTGTGTGTGTGTGTGTGTGTGTGTGTGAATAATCAGTAGCTGTGTGTGTGTGTGTGTGTGTGTGTGTGTGTGTGAATAATCAGTAGCTGTGTGTGTGTGTGTGTGTGTGTGAATAATCAGTAGCTGTGTGTGTGTGTGTGTGTGTGTGTGAATAATCAGTAGCTGTGTGTGTGTGTGTGTGTGTGTGTGAATAATCAGTAGGTGTGTGTGTGTGTGAATAATCAGTAGCTCTGTGTGTGTGTGTGTGTGTGAATAATCAGTAGCTCTGTGTGTGTGTGTGTGTGTGTGTGTGAATAATCAGTAGCTCTGTGTGTGTGTGTGTGTGAATAATCAGTAGCTCTGTGTGTGTGTGAATAATCAGTAGCTCTGTGTGTGTGTGTGTGTGTGTGTGTGTGTGTGTGTGTGTGTGAATAATCAGTAGCTGTGTGTGTGTGTGTGTGTGTGTGTGTGTGTGTGAATAATCAGTAGCTCTGTGTGTGTGTGTGTGTGTGTGTGAATAATCAGTAGCTCTGTGTGTGTGTGAATAATCAGTAGCTCTGTGTGTGTGTGTGTGTGTGAATAATCAGTAGCTCTGTGTGTGTGTGTGTGAATAATCAGTAGCTCTGTGTGTGTGTGTGTGAATAATCAGTAGCTCTGTGTGTGTGTGTGTGAATAATCAGTAGCTGTGTGTGTGTGTGTGTGAATAATCAGTAGCTGTGTGTGTGTGTGTGTGTGAATAATCAGTAGCTGTGTGTGTGTGTGTGTGTGAATAATCAGTAGCTGTGTGTGTGTGTGTGTGAATAATCAGTAGCTGTGTGTGTGTGTGAATAATCAGTAGCTGTGTGTGTGTGTGTGAATAATCAGTAGCTCTGTGTGTGTGTGTGAATAATCAGTAGCTCTGTGTGTGTGTGTGTGTGTGAATAATCAGTAGCTGTGTGTGTGTGAATAATCAGTAGCTGTGTGTGTGAATAATCAGTAGCTGTGTGTGTGTGAATAATCAGTAGCTGTGTGTGTGTGAATAATCAGTAGCTCTGTGTGTGTGTGAATAATCAGTAGCTCTGTCTGTGTGTGTGTGTGTGTGTGTGTGAATAATCAGTAGCTCTGTCTGTGTGTGTGTGTGTGAATAATCTCTCTCTCTCTCTCTCTCTGTCTCTCTCTCCTGCTGAAATCATGTTGAGATCTTTATTCTCTCCACTGTGAGCTTGTGATTTATTGTTTATCTGAGTTTCCTCTTGGAATCTCTTCATTGCTGATCAGCAGCCTGTACTTTAACTACAGTGTAATTTTCTATAATTAACATTTACTTGAAATATTTTTGTATGCAGCGGTGTAATGAATATTTTTGGTGTGCAGTAGTGCTCACTTCATTTTTTTATGAGGGGTACCAATACTTCTGCACAGCACCGTATCTGTGTATTTAATCACTTTTTTCACACATTATAGTACAGTGTTAAAGTAGTGGATTATACTTTTATCATTGAAAATATGGTATCTTCCTTAAATTTATCAATATTTGTCACATTTTTTTTAAAGAAGTGAAAGATTTGGGCATTTATTTATTTTATTTATTTAAATACATGATGATGATGATTAAGTAGTTATTATTCGGACAGGATTAGGTTTCTGGACATGTTGAGTATCGTTTCTGGAGGATGTGTGCTGTAGGGCTGGGTTATGTAACCTAAAAAGTAATATCGTGATATTTTCTGACATTTTCACGATAATGATATTTAGTACAAATACTGGTACGTGGGTGATTTTTATAGAAAATCGTGCGTGCTGATTGGTTGAGAAATTTGGACTATTTCTCTATAATTGTCTTGAGCAATTCAGCAAAACAGCATCCAATCACTTCGTCACCGTAATTGAGGAAGAATTGCAGATATTGAAAGGAAATGCTGTTCCTGAATAAAAGCACTAAAGATGCTCCGAAGTTTGGCCTAAAACTATTTAAAGGGAAGGTGGGGTTGGGATTTATTTTATCGATTTTTAAAACAAAGTATTTTATGTGATTCAATGTAGATCAGTGACGCAAGTCTGCGCCGCAAAGTTATTACATTTACATGCTGCTTTTGTAGTTTGAAATACGTTATTTTTTAAAAAATTTTTTTGCTTAGTTATTTTTAAATAATCACCTGTTGGTCGTCATGACACCACCCAGTCACTGATTATTTTACTCACTCAGCAGCCCGGCACGGAGTGACTTATTCCTTAAGAAAAGTAACTCGGCAGTGTGGAATATATTCACTGTGAAAAGCTCACTCGTGTGTGTTTGTGTTTTTTTTTCAGCTTGGTGTTTGTTGGAATTGACACCAGCAAGTGGTGTGAAAGTGTGTGTGTGCGCGGATGTGAGAGACTGAATAATCATGACAGAACCTCCTGTGAAGTGGGCCTGTGAGTACTGCACTTACCAGAACTGGCCCTCAGCTATAAAGTGCACGATGTGTCGAGCTCAGTGTCCGAGCGCCGCCATCATCGACGAGGAGCTGAACGTGTTTAAGAGTAACTCCGTGCACGGAGACGACTCGGGAACCAGCAGTCTGATCATCTGCCCCGATTCCAGCGCCAGGCCTCGGGTGCGCCCGCTCCATCCCTCTGAGCCTGGCAGCCACGTGTCTGTGTCGCACCCTAACGTGGAATATAATGATAAAAACTGTTTGCACGCTCCGAGATGGAGCTGCGTCATGTGTACATACGAGAACTGGGCGGAGACACGGAACTGCGCTGTGTGTGAGCATCCACGGCCTAATGATGCCGTCGTTAACGAGCAGGGAGGATGGAGGACGAGGATGTCCCTGCCCATCTCCTCCGACCAGGATGCAGACGTCCACATTCGGGACATCGAGGTGGGAGCTCACGGCTGTGATGAGGACGTTAAAAAGATCAAACAGATCAAAAACCGAATGAGGAAGCGCGACTGGAGGTTTCTTAATGCCTGTGTGGGTGAGTGGACGTGGACACACACACACGGCATGCACATGAACACCCAAACATGCCTGTAGACTTTAAAAAAAAAAAAAATAGTGCATTGAATTCAGTGGTGGAAAATTACACATTTTTAATCCCATAAATTATTACTTTTCAGGCTCCAAGCACGAGTCAACTCGGATTGAATATACCTCATGTGGCTCTGATTAAAAAGATAAAATACACCATTACTTTACTTTATATGAAGTTCTATCATGTTCATGAAATAAACCTGTGGAATTTATTTTGCATTTAATGGAGTCTGTAGCTGCAAAACGTTTAAGAAGGAAGAAATTTTGTAACATGAAGCCTTAAAAAAAAAAAAATGGAAGCGTCCGTTCCATCTCCCCGATTCCAAAAAAGTTGGGACAAAGTACAAATTGTAAATAAAAACGGAATGCAATAATTTACAAATCTCGAAAACTGATATTGTATTCACAATAGAACATAGACAACATATCAAATGTCGAAAATGAGACATTTTGAAATTTCATGCCAAATACTGGCTCATTTGAAATTTCATGACAGCAACACATCTCAAAAAAGTTGGGACAGGGGCAATAAGAGGCTGGAAAAGTTAAAGGTACAAAAAAGGAACAGCTGGAGGACCAAATTGCAACTCATTAGGTCAATTGGCAATAGGTCATTAACATGACTGGGTATAAAAAGAGCATCTTGGAGTGGCAGCGGCTCTCAGAAGTAAAGAGGGGAAGAGGATCACCAATCCCCCTAATTCTGCGCCGACAAATAGTGGAGCAATATCAGAAAGGAGTTCGACAGTGTAAAATTGCAAAGAGTTTGAACATATCATCATCTACAGTGCATAATATCATCAAAAGATTCAGAGAATCTGGAAGAATCTCTGTGCGTAAGGGTCAAGGCCGGAAAACCATACTGGGTGCCCGTGATCTTCGGGCCCTTAGACGGCACTGCATCACATACAGGCATGCTTCTGTATTGGAAATCACAAAATGGGCTCAGGAATATTTCCAGAGAACATTATCTGTGAACACAATTCACCGTGCCATCCGCCGTTGCCAGCTAAAACCCTATAGTTCAAAGAAGAAGCCGTATCTAAACACGATCCAGAAGCGCAGACGTCTTCTCTGGGCCAAGGCTCATTTAAAATGGACTGTGGCAAAGTGGAAAACTGTTCTGTGGTCAGACGAATCAAAATTTGAAGTTCTTTATGGAAATCAGGGACGCCATGTCATTCGGACTAAAGAGGAGAAGGACGACCCGAGTTGTTATCAGCGCTCAGTTCAGAAGCCTGCATCTCTGATGGTATGGGGTTGCATTAGTGCATGTGGCATGGGCAGCTTACACATCTGGAAAGACACCATCAATGCTGAAAGGTATATCCAGGTTCTAGAGCAACATATGCTCCCATCCAGACGACGTCTCTTTCAGGGAAGACCTTGCATTTTCCAACATGACAATGCCAAACTACATACTGCATCAATTACAGCATCATGGCTGCGTAGAAGAAGGGTCCGGGTACTGAACTGGCCAGCCTGCAGTCCAGATCTTTCACCCATAGAAAACATTTGGTGCATCATAAAACGAAAGATATGACAAAAAAGACCTAAGACAGTTGAGCAACTAGAATCCTACATTAGACAAGAATGGGTTAACATTCCTATCCCTAAACTTGAGCAACTTGTCTCCTCAGTCCCCAGACGTTTACAGACTGTTGTAAAGAGAAAAGGGGATGTCTCACAGTGGTAAACATGGCCTTGTCCCAACTTTTTTGAGATGTGTTGTTGTCATGAAATTTAAAATCACCTAATTTTTCTCTTTAAATGATACATTTTCTCAGTTTAAACATTTGATATGTCATCTATGTTCTATTCTGAAATATGGAATTTTGAAACTTCCACATCATTGCATTCCGTTTTTATTTACAATTTGTACTTTGTCCCAACTTTTTTGGAATCAGGGTTGTACATGTAGAGTAATTATAAACAGTAATATAAATAATATCCAGTCAGTGCCTAAAAGCGGAGCTCCTGATGATTGTCTGAGCAAAATTTTTCCAAGAGCGCAAAATCCCCCTGAATAGAATAATATTCCAGCACCACGAACGAACCATCGAAGTGTCGTGCTTTTCACCTCAATAAATCACTGACGGTGAGACCGATAATGAGAGATGCATCGCAGTTGCGATCCATATTTATTCCTTTCTTTGACGCCGCATGCCATGCGCCAGAAACACTACGGCGTTTATTATGGCATGACTCTACTGGGTGCTTGGGGGACAGCAGTGAACCAGCGCGTTCACTTTACACCACTACTGTAGAGTTACCATCCAATATCACACTCAAGACCTCAAACAGTCGTTTGGTTTCATCTGTATTCGGGCCATTAGGACTAATCCCCATGCACCTGTTCCTGATTAGCGCTCAATCACAGCGCAGATATTTACATAAGGACTCTGAGTAACACACACACTTTGTGAAAGCCTTGTATCGGCTTTGACATGCCGTCTAGTGGACATCACTTTTTTGTTCTTCCTATATGCATACAACCTCAATTCCAAAAAAGTCGGAACGCTGTGTAAACTGTAAATAAAAACCAAACACGATAATTTGCAAATCATGGAAACCTGATATTTTATTGAAAATAGTGCAAAGGCGACGTATCAAATGTTGAAACTGAAATTTTTTGAAAAATTATGCTCATTTTGAATTTGATGTCAGCAACACATTTCGGAAAAGTTGGGACGGGGCAACAAAAGACTGAAAAAGTTGTGTAATGCTTAAACACACAAAAAAACCCTAATTAGGTTAATTGTCAACAGGTTAGTAAGATGATTTGGGTATAAAAAGAGCATCCCAGAGATGCGGAGTCTTTCAGAAGTAAAGATAGGGCAGGGTCCACCACTCTGTGAAAGACTGCGTGGGCAAACAGCGCAACAATTTAAGAATAACGAAACATTCTCAATGTAAACTTGCAAAGAATTTGTGGATCACATCATCTATGGTCCATAATATCATTAAAAGATTCAGAGAATCTGGAGAAATCTCTGTATGCAAGAGACAAGGCTGAAAACTGACATTGGATGCCTGTGATGTTCAGGCCCTCAGGAGACGCTGCATTAAAAGCAGACATGTGTCTGTAGTGGAAATCACTGTATGGGCTCAGGAACACTTCAGAAAACCATCGTCTGTGAAAACACTTCATTACTGCATCCACAAATGCAAGTTAAAACCAGATATAATCAATATCCAGAAACCCCACCCCCTTCTCTGGGCCCGAGCTCTTTTACGATGGACTGAGGCGAAGTGGAAAACTGTCCCGAGGTCTGACAAATCAAAAGTAGAAATTCTTTTTAGAAATCATGGACACCACGTCTTCCAGGCTAAAGAGGAGAGGGACCATCCGGCTTGTTATCAGTGCACAGTTCAAAAGCAGCATCTGTGATGGTATGACGGAGCATTAGTGCACATGACATGGGTAGCTTGTACATCTGGGAAGGCATCATTAATGCTGAATGACATAAACATGTTTCAGAGCAACATGCTGCCATCCAGACAAGATCTTTTTCAGGGAAGGCTTTCCTTCTTTCAGCAAGACAATACCAAACCGCTTTCTGCACATATTAAAACTGCATGGCTCTGTAGTAAGAGTCCAGGTGCTAAACTGGCCTGCTGCAATCCAGACCTGTGTCCTGTTTAAAACCTTTGGTGCATTATGAAGTGTAAAATATGACAAAGATGTGAGACCCCGAACTGTTGAGCAAATTAAATTGTATATCAGGCAAGAATGGGACAACATTTCTCTTTCAAAACTACAGTGATTGGTCTCCTCAGTTCCCAAACGTTTAGAGCGTTGTTAAAAGTAGAGGCGATGCAACACAGTGGTAAACACGCCCCATCCCAACTTTTTTGAAACGTGTTGCTGACATCAAATTCAAAATGAACATCTATTTTCAAAAAGCAGTAAAATCTGTTTCAATATTTGATATGTTGTCTTTGGACTATTTTCAATGAAATATACATTGTTTTTATTTGTTTCACACAACATCCCAACTTTTGTGGAATTGGGGTTGTAAGATAATATTCAGTGCCGCACACCATTATTCCTCACTCCTGTTGGCTCTTGCCAAATTGCTTCACATGTCATTTGCATAGAGTTAAACTTCTGGGCTGCTCCTGATGGTCACGTAGTGAACGAGGGTGAAATGGAGATGCCTTCCTGAGTTGCAGTGGGAAAGTGTTTTGTGTTGGTGGCTCTGGTTCTCATCGAAGGGCTGCTGGGGCTTCAGCCAAGAGCAACATCCTTTAGTGTTTTGGCAAACACACAAACAGTCTTTATGGAAGTGGGCGTGGTCATGGGCGCTGTGGAGACCAAGCTCAGGGTGATGTGCCAGGTGAACATTTGGCATTAAAGCAGATCCGTGTGTTCGGTCTGCATTAATCTTGTCTATAGTCTGAGGGCGAACCTCCAGCAGTCAGGGTGTAATGTGTGATTAACGCAGAGAAACTGTCGCGTATGAGAACACTTGTGTTGTGCGAGCACTGAGAAATGCACACTTCCTTTCCCATCACTCTCCGCACTTCTTTTGAGTCAGGGTGTAATTCACAGCACCTTCCACTTCCTGCTGCTCTGCATGCTCAGGTCCTCGTGTTGAAGAGACTGGGTGTGGATGGATGGATTGAGTACTAAAGCGGGTTCCTGGTCTGAAAAACCCGATGTGACTGCGTTACGCTGCCGTATCAGAATTCGAGTCCAACCTGGTATTGTTATTTATAATGTCGGCTCCTGTAATGCGCGTCAGTGGAGTTTAAAAAAAACAAAGAAAAACAAGACCTGATTAAATGTGATCATCATGAGGAACATCAGTGTTATAGTTTCAATACCGTTCGGATTCCAAGGGTCCAAGTTCCTAATACGGAAACCGAGAACAGTGTGAGTTTACAAACTGGAGTTTATTTTAACAAAACTGAAAATGTTTTAAACAACATTCCAGTGTTCTTTCATCTCCATTTACTGTTTCTGGAACATGGGGGGGGGATTACTGCAAAGAGTAAGAAGACAAAGGAGGATTTGTGGTTTCTGTCGTGTCCCCCCCCCCCCCCCCCCCCCCCATGTGTCTGTGTGTGTGTGTCTCTCTCTCCTCTCTTTTTGTGTTCTCTTTTGTTGTGTTCTCTCTGTCTCTCTCTTTTTGTGTCCTCTCTCTCATTCTGTCTTTCTGTGTCCTCTCTCTCTTGCTCTCTGCTGCTTTGCCTCTGTGTCTTGCTCTCTTTCTGCATCCGTCTGTCTGTTTCTGTGTCCTGTCTGTCTCCCTCTCTCTTTCTGCATTCCTGTCTCTGTGTCCTCTTTCTCTCTACCTCTGTCTGTCTCTCTTCTGCTTTGCCTCTTGTCTCTTTCTGCATCCCTGTCTGTCTGTCTGTCTGTGTCCTCTATCTTTCTCTCTACCTCTGTCTGTCTCTCTGCTGCTTTGCGTCTTTCTCTCTTTCTGCATCCCTGTCTATCTGTTTGTGTCCTCTCTTTCTCTCTACCTCTGTCTGTCTCCCTTCTGCTTTGCCTCTTGTCTCTTTCTGCATCCCTGTCTATGTCCTCTCTCTGTCTCTCTGCTGCTTTGCCTCTTGTCTCTTTCTGCGTCCCTGTCTATGTCCTCTCTCTCTGTCTCTCTGCTGCTTTGCCTCTTGTCTCTTTCTGCATCCCTGTCTGTCTGTGTCCTCTCTCTTTCTCTCTACCTCTGTCTGTCTCTCTGCTGCTTTGCGTCTTTCTCTCTTTCTGCATCCCTGTCTGTCTGTTTGTGTCCTCTCTCTTTCTTTCTCTCTACCTCTGTCTGTCTCTCTTCTGCTTTGCCTCTTGTCTCTTTCTGCATCCCTGTCTGTGTCCTCTCTCTTTCTCTCTACCTCTGTCTGTCTCTCTGGTGCTTTGCGTCTTTCTCTCTTTCTGCATCCCTGTCTGTCTGTGTCCTCCCTCTTTCTCTCTACCTCTGTCTGTCTCTCTTCTGCTTTGCCTCTTGTCTCTTTCTGCATCCCTGTCTATGTCCTCTCTCTCTGTCTGTCTCTCTGCTGCTTTGCCTCTTGTCTCTTTCTGCATCCCTGTCTGTCTGTCCTCTCTCTTTCTCTCTACCTGTCTGTCTCTCTTCTGCTTTGCCTCTTGTCTCTTTCTGCATCCCTGTCTGTCTGTCTGTCTGTCTGTCTGTGTCCTCTCTCTTTCTCTCTACCTCTGTCTGCTGCTTTGCATCTTGTCTCTCTCTTTCTGCATCCCTGTCTCTTTGTGTCCTCTCTCTTTCTCTCTACCTCTGTCTGCCTCTCTGCTGCTTTGCCTCTTGTCTCTCTTTTTCTGCCTCTCTCTTTCTGCCACTTGTCTCTAATTTAAAAACCACACCTTGTAATGTTACTGTTAAGAGGAAACTTTGAAAAGCACTGTTTGCTGTTTCAGAGCCCTGACACTGGAGACTCCTTCCATAAACTGTCACTACATTAATGTTTTTTAAACTGTTTGTTTATTATTAGTCTTAAAATAATGTAGAATCTGCCATACAAGTCGCTGTGTATGAGCTGTTACTATAGCAACAGTAATGTATTAGAACAAGCGCGTTAATGTAAAACAAGCCGCAGTGCAATACAGAAATGACACGCCCCTTCTGACCAATCAGATTCGAGTATTCAACTGAGCTGGTGGATCATCGGTTTGATTTTCTCACGCACAGAGTCTTTTTCAATGGTTTAGAATGTTTTGTCTATTGTTTTTCCACATTATGGATTTTATTTTCCTGGTTTTGTTTTGTCTGAATGTAACATCCGGACATAAAACGCATGATACAGGATTCTTATTGTAAAACCAGGAAGTGAGTGTTTACATCGTACACTCTCTCCCAATACACTGCGCCATGATGTTACTGTCAGAGCTGTTATTTGATATTGTGTTTATAACTAACATTTCACACACACACACACACACACACACGTGCACATCTGCTCTTTCAGCTGGATCTTTCACTCACATGTGAATTAACTCAGCTGTTCTCAGAGCAGATAGGATTTTTGAACTGGGGGGACTGAGCTGTCAGCAAATGATTCCATTTTGTGTGTGTGTGTGTGTGTGTGTGTGTGCGTACTGAAGCTTCAATATACATTAGAATTGTGAGTTTTCTAACTGAATGAACATTGGTAGACAAAGGCCTACCTGGTCAACACTAGCCATACATGATCAAATTGTTATGTGTCTGGTATATTAATCACGCTCCAAAACTTCATGTCTTCTGCATGTTTTATTTAAACATTTTGCTGATCTCAGCAGGATGAAGAATCTCATCACAGAAACTTTAACTGTAACTTCTAACAAAAAGGGAAATGTCCAAAAATTAATAGCAAAATAAAATTGAAATGATTTCACACTAGGGCGGCACGGTGGTGTAGTGGTTAGCGCTGTCGCCTCACAGCAAGAAGGTCCGGGTTCGAGCCCTGTGGCCGGCGAGGGCCTTTGTGCGGAGTTTGCATGTTCTCCCCGTGTCCGCGTGGGTTTCCTCCGGGTGCTCCGGTTTCCCCCACAGTCCAAAGACATGCAGGTTAGGTTAACTGGTGACTCTAAATTGACTGTAGGTGTGAATGTGAGTGTGAATGGTTGTCTGTGTCTATGTGTCAGCCCTGTGATGACCTGGCGACTTGTCCAGGGTATATTGTCCAGGCCTTTCGCCCGTAGTCAGCTGGGATAGGCTCCAGCTTGCCTGTGACCCTGTAGAAGGATAAAGCAGCTAGAGATAATATGAGATGAGATAATTTACAATCTGACCAGAAAACAGCAGATTTTGCTGCGTTTATGTAAATTTTGTACTGAATCTTTAACATGTTCGTGACCAGGCTCGTATACTGCGATACAGGGGTCATAGATATGTTCATCGAGCAAGTGCTTTATCCTGGTTAGGGTCCAGGTGGCTCCAGAAATATCCCAGGAATACTGGGTGCAAAGGTGGAAGACCCTGGAACTCTCTCATATACACACACACACGGACAATTTAGTAATCCATCGAAGAACATGCTTTTTTGGGAAGTGGGAGTTTTTTTAAAAAAATGGCACGAAAAGAAAAGAAAAGGAAAAATAGGCGGACCTCAACTTTACAACTGTAGAACAGGATAAAGCGGCTAGAGATGATGAGATGAGATGATTCACACTCGTGCCTTCATGTAAATGATTAGAAACATAAAATGTGTATGAAAACAGAAGTATAAACACTTGAACAACAGAGTCACACAAATAAAAAGTATTTTTTCCAATAAACAAAATTGATAGAAAAAAAATTTCCCTCTGCAGCCAAACAAATTTACCGTCTCGAAGCAGACTCAATAGGTCCCAAAAACATCTCTCCGCCGCTTCCCAGTTTAAAAACTGGGACATCATGGAACTTGGAATTCGAAAAAAATGGACAGTTAATGAAATGAAACGAAAACCCCCAACGTTTATGCTGGTAGATGCTGGATTTCAATGCTTTTCCGACTTCAAACTTCCAACTTACGGTACGAGTACAACTGAGCGCGCCATTAGTCGTAGCGGAAACACCGCTGCTATCAAATGGATGAGCTGTGCAGTGTTATTAACCGAGAATTACGTGGAAAATTGAACACCTTGCTTTCCCAACTCTGCAAGGATCTGCTCCAGCCTTTCCCCTTCTTGAATCGGTGTAATGTGGATTGATCACTGACGAGGCTACTGCTGCTGCCATTTCAACTTTGTGCTGCAATGCAAGTTAGTCTAACTAACGGAACATTAATCCTCACTTTTTCTACCTATGTGTGGCGCCTTACATAGGGACGGTGGGTGGGGGGGACAGATAGGGGTCACTATAAATCTGGGGGGGGACATGTCCCCCCCGTCCCCAGTGCCATCTGCGCCCTTGGCTGTTCTTGGTTATAAATACCTCTTGACATAATCACAAACGTGTGTGTGTGTGTGTGTGTGTGTGTGTATGGGTGGGTGTGGGGTTTCAGAGTGAATTTCAGTCACATAACTGAAGTGTGTACACAAACTCTCACATTTCTTTTCAGTTTCTTGGTAACATGACAACAGACTTGTTTCACAGAAATTTCGCAGCACTAACTGGAACTATAAATGGATAAAAAGAAGTGTGTGTGTGTGTGTGTAGGAGTAGTGGAGGGTGACCTGGCTGCAGTGGAGGTGTATAAATCATCAGGTGGAGACATCGCTCGGCAGCTGACGTCAGATGAAGCGCGGTTATTGAACCGTCCCTCAGCTTTCGACGCCGGTTTCACGCTCGTCCACCTCGCTATCCGTTTCCAGAGGCAGGACATGCTCACGATCCTCCTCACAGAGGTACACACACACACGGGTCTTAGCTAACCTGTGTCCTTGTGAGTCAGTAATGAGGTGTTCTGATAAACTGTCCTACACATCAGTGCGTCCTACAAAGCCCCACTGCGCATGCGCAGAGCACAAAACGTCATTTCTTGGCATTTGAACAGATTTTTGTCCTACATCAGCTGTGCTATAAACGGTGCAGATTAACGGCGTGCATTCAATCTTTACTACTTAATGCTGATTTCTAACCATTGCGTGAGTCTTGCAATACATCTGAAATATCTCCCGTTCACGATCTTCCACCAAAGCGCTTCCTTTTTTTCAAGTAAGCTTAACTTATTCTTTTCTACAGTGAGTGTATTCTATATTCTCGTGGGGTCTTTTGAATTGTCAAAACTTCCTACATTCATATGTTAATGTAAAGGCGTATTCTGATGGTCGTTGAGTTGTCAAAGTCCTGCATTCATATATTAAAGTAAAAGAATATTCTGACGAGGTCGTTTGAACTGTCAGAACATCCTACACTCATATTTTAATGTAGAAGCATATGTCAGAACACCCTACATTCATATATTGTAAAAACATATTCCGATGGTCATTTGAATAGTCAGAACGTCCTACTTACTGTAGAAGCATATTCTGACGGGGTCATACGAGTTGTCAGAACGTCCTGCGGCGTCATTTGAATTGTAAGAACGTCCTACACTCCTATTTTAATGTAGAAGCATATTCTGAAAGGGTCTTTTGAATTGTCAGAACATCCTACATTCATTTATTAATCTCATCTTATTATCTGTAGCCGCTTTATCCTGTTCTACAGGGTCGCAGGCAAGCTGGAGCCTATCCCAGCTGACTACGGGCGAAAGGCGGGGTACACCCTGGACAAGTCGTCAGGTCATCACAGGGCTGACACATAGACACAGACAACCATTCACACTCACATTCACACCTACGCTCAATTTAGAGTCACCAGTTAACCTAACCTGCATGTCTTTGGACTGTGGGGGAAACCGGAGCACCCGGAGGAAACCCACGCGGACACGGGGAGAACATGCAAACTCCGCACAGAAAGGCCCTCGCCGGCCACGGGGCTCGAACCCAGGACCTTCTTGCTGTGAGGCGACAGCGCTAACCATTACACCACCGTGCCGCCCTCATTTATTAATGTAGAAGCATATTCTGATGGGGTCATATGAGTTGTGAGAACATCCTGTGGCGTCATTTGAATTGTAATAACGTGACAAACTATTAATTCTACATATTCTGACAGCGTCAATTGAAGAGTCAGAGCGTCCTAGATTCATATGAATTCTGACAGGGTTGGTGGACGTTCTATCAGTGTAGAAGCATGTTCTTTGCAGAGGGAGAAACTGTGAACTATGACTAAAAGTTAAAGTTGAATCACACTGTAGGATTTCCTGCAATGTAGGACTGCTCGACAGACATGTCTGACATCCCGTCCTACCATAGGACGCGTCGCGGATGTAGGACCGTTTATCAGAACAGGCACTGACTCTAAACTCATTTCTGAACCACGTAATGTTCTCTTTAGTCTGTTAGTAGTGTGTGTGTGTGTGTGTGTGTGTGTGAGGGAGAATGTACATGTAAATCTTTTTTTCTCTAGTAAATTCTAATCCCGGGCGGCACGGTGGTGTAGTGGTTAGCGCTGTCGCCTCACAGCAAGAAGGTCCGGGTTCGAGCCCCGTGGCCGGCGAGGGCCTTTCTGTGTGGAGTTTGCATGTTCTCCCCGTGTCCGCGTGGGTTTCCTCCGGGTGCTCCGGTTTCCCCCACAGTCCAAAGACATGCAGGTTAGGTTAATTGGTGACTCTAAATTGAGCGTAGGTGTGAATGTGAGTGTGAATGGTTGTCTGTGTCTATGTGTCAGCCCTGTGATGACCTGGCGACTTGTCCAGGGTGTACCCCGCCTTTCGCCCGTAGTCAGCTGGGATAGGCTCCAGCTTGCCTGCGGCCCTGTAGAAGGATAAAGCGGCTAGAGATAATGAGATGAGATGAAATTCTAATCCCACTATTTTTCCTTTATAAACTCTTCCATGTCCTCTGAAGAGTTTTTGGCTCCTCTCAGTTGGAATAAACTTCTTGATGTTTCTGCTTTAACTCTGATTTGGACAGAGAGAGAGTTGGGATGAAATATCTTCAATATTTTATCGTTCTCCTAATTTCTCCTCAGCAATTAATAAAATCCATCAGTGCGTGCATCCATCCATCCATAATTCCGTCCGTCCATAAACCCATCCATCCAGTTTGTATATAAATTGTAAAGTTGAGGTCCGCCTTTTTTTCCTTTTCTTTTCTTTTTGTGCCATTTTTTTTAAAAAACCTCCCACTTCCCAAAAAAGCATGTTCTTCGATGGATTACTAAATTGTCCGTGTGTGTGTGTGTGTGTATGAGAGAGTTCCAGGGTCTTCCACCTTTGCACCCAGTATCATCTCATCTCATTATCTCTAGCCGCTCCATCCTTCTACAGGGTCGCAGGCAAGCTGGAGCCTATCCCAGCTGACTACGGGCGAAAGGCGGGGTACACCCTGGACAAGTCGCCAGGTCATCACAGGGCTGACACATAGACACAGACAACCATTCACACTCACATTCACACCTACGGTCAATTTAGAGTCACCAGTTAACCTAACCTGCATGTCTTTGGACTGTGGGGGAAACCGGAGCACCCGGAGGAAACCCACGCGGACACGGGGAGAACATGCAAACTCCACACAGAAAGGCCCTCGCCGGCCACGGGGCTCGAACCCAGAACCTTCTTGCTGTGAGGCGACAGCGCTAACCACTACACCACCGTGCCGCCCATTGTAATTTATTTATTTATTTATTTTTTACAAAAATAAGCATTTATCCTGGTCGGCTGGATCCGGAGCCTAATCCTGGGAATGTTTCTGGGTGTGACTCAGGAATACACTTCTCCATGTTTATTGTAGCCTGTTCTATCGTTGCATTGTTAATTAAGAAGAAAAACACCAATCCTGTGACGCGTTATTTCTGTGAGCTCTGTGTCAGAGTTAAATACTTCTGCATCACAGAAAAAGAAGAAATGTTTTTAACAGGAAACGTCAGCACTTTGAGGGTTTTAGGCTGAGAGATAATATTGTACAAAGCCCACTTTTAAACTCGTATCTGTGAAGATACTCAATCATCCAGGTACATAGTAATCTGTGGTTGGTTGAAGAGAGCAACTGGACTTGCTTGAAAAGTCTTGAAGATGTTTCGCCTCTCATCCTAAAGGCATCCTCAGTTCTGTCTGACTAATAGGGAGTATCCAGTATTTATCCTCTCATGGATCATCATAGAATCCGAATCAGAATGCTGATGGCTGCATTGTAGGTGGCTGATAGATGTCATAGACACCCACCTCTGTTCAGTGATGGTCGTTCCAGGTTGACAAAAATGAACGATCCTCTCTGGCTAAGATGTCTGCCAGTTTTCTGGAAGTCCTCTCATACTCCCGCACCAGTCTTCAAGACTTTTCAAGCAAGTCCAGTTGCTCTCTTCTACCAACCACAGATTACTATGTACCTGGATGACTGAGTATCTTCACAGATATGTTTCTACGCACTTTGGGATGAGTTCCCTTCGACTGGTGCGGGAGTATGAGAGGACTTCCAGAAAACTGGCAGACATCTTAGCCAGAGAGGATCGTTCATTTTTGTCAACCTGGAACGACCATCACTGAACAGAGGTGGGTGTCTATGACATCTTATCAGCCACCTACAATGCAGCCATCAGCATTCTGATTCGGATTCTATGATGATCCATGAGAGGATAAATACTGGATACTCCCTATTAGACAGACAGAACTGAGGATGCCTTTCGGACGAGAGGCGAAACGTCTTCAAGACTTTTCAAGCAAGTCCAGTTGCTCTCTTCTACCAACCACAGATCACTTTTAAACTCGTTTTAAAGTCGTCCTGAGCTTCAGATTAATGGGGGATGTAAAAAGAGCTAACGATGGATAATCGGAGTCCCAATTTGGGATGATTGATACTTTTATTGAAGTCATGAAAACATTCACTTGCAGTTGTTCCAAAATCTCTTTCAGTGATGGAGAGGATTCTTTTTTGGTAATTAATCTATTTTGAGTGTTTTCATTTCATGGACTTAATATTGGACATAATTTTATGTTTTATGGGCTGTTATGACTGTTGCACGCACAACAGAATATATCTGTAGTGGGTTCAATGTGTGGGTGGAGCACAGAAGACGGCAGGACAGAGTTCACGATGCAAACGGCTTTTATTGCCAAACTTTTCAGTCTAACATTTTAACTCAAACACTCGGAGACTGACTCGCGCACACACAGACTGTAATCTCCTCTCAATGACTCCCCTCCGCTCTCACTCTCCCTCCTTAAGTAGGGCGCGGTTTACTGGGGAGAACACACACAAAACATAGGTTAATCACACTCAGGTGTAGCGATTCTGCCACTTACCTTCCCCAACTCCGCCCTCCTGTCACAGACCGGCGCTTGACCACGCCCCCGCTGCCACATACCCCCACCACCCGACTCAGGCCGGGTGCCCGTCCGGCCCGCAGCCGACTTCCCCCCCCCCCCCCCCCCCCCCCGATGGGAGAGGAAGTCCGCCATGACCATCTGCGCCCCCGGCCTGTGGACCACCTTGAAGTTGAAAGGTTGGAGCGCTAGATACCAACGGGTGATCCGCGCGTTGGCATCCTTCATGCGGTGGAGCCACTGGAGGGGCGCGTGGTCTGAACAGAGGGTGAAAGAGCGCCCCAGCAGGTAGTAACGGAGGGCGAGGACCGCCCACTTGATCGCCAGGCACTCTTTCTCGATGGTGCTGTAGCACCCCTCACGCACTGACAGCTTTCGGCTGATGTGTAATACTGGGCGATTCTCTCCCCCCACCTGCTGGGACAAAACGGTCCCCAGCCCTCTGTCCGATGCATCCGTCTGTAACAAAAAAAGGGAGAGAGAAGTCAGGGGAGTGCAAAAGTGGCCCCCCACACAGTGCAGCCTTTACCTCAGAGAAAGCCTGCTGGCACTGCTCCGTCCACTGGACCGGATCTGGCGCCCCCTTTTTAGTGAGGTCAGTCAGCGGGCTGGTGACGTCCGAATAATTAGGTATAAACCTACGGTAATAGCCAGCCAGCCCCAGGAACTGTCTCACCCCCTTTTTGGTCTTGGGCCTCAGGCAGGCCGCAATCGCTGCTGTCTTATTAATTTGGGGACGCACCTGCCCGTTACCCAAGTGGAAGCCCAGATACCGTACTTCCACCCGCCCAATCGCACACTTCTTCGGGTTGGCAGTGAGCCCCGCCCGCCTCAGCGACCTAAGGACAGCCCTCAGGTGTTGCAGGTGCCGCTGCCAGTCATTACTATAAATGATGATGTCATCTAAGTAAGCGGCCGCATAGGTGGCGTGGGGCCGGAGGACCCGGTCCATCAGCTGCTGAAACGTAGCGGGTGCCCCAAACAGCCCAAACGGAAGTGTGACGAACTGGTGTAAGCCGAACGGTGTGGAAAAGGCCGTTTTTTCCCGGGATAATGGAGTCAAGGGGATCTGCCAATATCCCTTCGTCAAATCCAGTGTCGAGTAGAAGCGAGCCGTGCCTAGTCGATCGAGCAGCTCATCAATACGAGGCATTGGGTACGCGTCAAATTTAGACACCGCGTTGACTTTTCTATAGTCCACACAGAACCGGACCGAGCCGTAGGCCTTGGGAACCAAGACCACCAGGCTGCTCCAGTCACTGTGGGACTCCTCGACGATGCCCATTTCGAGCATGGCCTGAAGTTCTTCCCGAACCACCTTTTTTTTTTTTTTGTGTTCGGGTAATCTATAAGGACGGCTACGCACTACCACCCCCGGGGGCGTCTCTATGTGGTGTTCTATGAGGTTGGTGCGACTGGGCAGGGGCGAGAACACATCCGAAAACTCGGCCTGCAACTGGGCGACCTCTGTGAGTTGGGTCAGGGAGAGGTGGTCTCCACAGGGGACCGGAGAGGTGCGAGATGCCAATGACCCTTTTTGGACCTCCGGCCCCAGCTCCGCCTTCTCCGGAGCTACCGACACCAACGCCACGGGGACCTCCTCATTCCAGAGCTTCAGCAGATTGAGGTGGTAGATCTGTAGCGCCCCCTCCCTGTCTGTTCGCCTAACCTAATAGTCGACGTCCCCGACTCGCCGTGTGACCTCAAAGGGCCCTTGCCACTTGGTGATTAATTTGGAGCTCAACGTGGGCAACGGGACGAGTACCTTATCTCCTGGAGTGAACTCTCTAAGGCGCGTGCCCTTGTTGTACAGGCGGGTTTGCCGTTCCTGGGCCTGCCGCAAATTCTCCTGAGTTAGGTGGGTGAGCGTGTGGAGTTTTGCGCACAGATCCATAACGTATTGAATTTCATTTTTGCTCTGTGAAGGTCCCTCCTCCCAATTTTCCCGCAGTACATCTAAGATGCCGCGCGGCTTATGCCCATACAATAATTCAAACGGGGAGAACCCCGTGTAGGCTTGGGGGACCTCTCGCACTGCAAACAACAAGGGTTCGAGCCACTTATCCCAGTTACGTGCGTCCTCACTTACGAATTTTTTGATAATATTCTTGAGGGTGCGATTGAACCGTTCGACTAAACCGTCCGTCTGTGGGTGATACACGCTGGTGCGGATCGGCTTAATACCCAGTAGCCCATACAGTTCGGCCAGTGTTCGTGACATATAAACGAGGTGCCTTGGTCAGTCAGAATCTCTTTCGGGATTCCGACCCGGGAGATGACGTGGAAGAGGGCCTCTGCAATACTACATGCGGAGATATTGCGAAGAGGCACTGCTTCCGGGTATCGCGTTGCATAGTCCACCAGAACCAATATAAAGCGGTACCCTCGTGTTGACCGATCTAATGGCCCGACGAGATCCATCCCAATTCTTTCAAACGGGGTCTCGATTAATGGTAGGGGGCGCAAGGGCACTTTTGGAATGGCCGCTGGATTTACCAACTGGCATTCGCGGCACGCCGTACACCACTTATGGACGTCGCCGCGAATTCCCGGTCAATAGAATCGGGCCATTATCCGGGCGAGTGTTTTATCCTGCCCGAGGTGTCCCGCCATGGGATTAAAGTGAGCTGCCTGGAATACCAATTCCCGGCGGCTCTTTGGAATTAACAACTGGGTGACACGCTCCTTCGTCTGAGTGTCCTGCGTCACTCGATATAACCTATCCTTTAAAATGGAAAAATAGGGGAAGGGCGGGGTGGCGTTCGGCTGGAGCGTTTGACCATCGATTACTCTCACTTGGTCAAACGCGTGTCGCAGAGTTTCGTCTCGCGATTGTTCCAGTGGGAAATCCGCGAGGGATTCCCCAATAGAAAGAGGAGGGGCCGGGGGCTCCTCACTCTGTTGCGGAGATGACGTAGACGGCTCTGCGACCGCAGCTCCAGCCAAAGCGACACCGGGACCCTCCCCTGATAACTGGCAGGACCCACTCTTTACTAGGCGTGCCATCAACCCCCGAAATCCCGGCCAATCAGTCCCCAAGATCAAAGAGTGGGTAAGGCGAGGATTAACCGCCGCCTTCACTATGGATTTGTCCCCTCTGAAATGTATGTGGACCGACACCAATGGGTAGTAGTGAATATCCCCGTGCACACACAACACCTTCACCCCTTGTGCTCCCCCCAATGCCTTGTATTGCAACAGGCTTTGGCGGATCGAGGTCTGATTGCAACCCGAATCCACCAACGCCTGATATGTCGCCCCTTGTACACTTACCGGTATGCGATACGCTCCGGCCTGATCGAGGGCAGCCTCTGGCGCGTCGGGGATCCGCACCACCGCCCCCACCTCCATCGCGGCACACTGTTGCTGCAGGTGGCCCGGTTCCCCGCAGTGCCAGCAAACCGGCCCGGGCCTTCCCTCTGCAGCTGTGGTTTGAGGGTCACTCACCTGAGGGGGGGGAGAGACAGACACAGAAGGGAGAAACGGGAGGGCACCACGGGTGCGGCGGGCTGGCTGGGATGGAGCCGGCCCCCGCCTCCGTGGTGGGGGAATGGGGCGAGGACGGGACACGGGAGGAGGGGGAAGAGAGAGAGAGAGAGAGAGAGAGAGATAAGAGGAGAGAGAAGATGATGCCATCCGTTGTCCTGCCGCCGGGACAGCCGCCAGATGATCCTCCGCCAGTCCTACGGCCTGATCCAGCGACGCCGGGTGGTGGCACTGGACCCACTCCGCGGTTCCGGCGGGCAGGCGGGCGATGAACTGTTCCAGCGCCACCTGGTCGATGATTCCCTTGGTGTCGCGATCTTCGGCCCTCAGCCACCGCCAGCAGGTGTCCCGGAGCTGCTGGCCGAACGCGAACGGGCTGCTGACTTCCTCCATCCGCAGCGCGTGGAAGCGCTGGCGTTGCTGCTCCGGTGTGCGCCCCACGCGCTGGAGGACAGCCCGGTGTAGGCCAGCCGGTGGTTGGCGGGGAGCTGTAGTGTGGCTAACTGCGCCTCTCCCGTCAGGAGGGGGAGGAGGCGTGCCGCGCGCTGCTCCATCGGCCACCCCGAGGCTTCGGCGACCTGCTCGAACAACGCGATGAACGCCTCGGGGTCATCCTGCGGGCCCATCTTAGTCAAGGTGATGGGAGATGGGCCCGCGGCCGGGGCGCTGGTGGACCCCGCCGACGCGAGGAGGCGCCGGAACGCCTCTCGGTCTTCCTGCTGAGCCAGCACCAGGGCTTCGAAGCGGCGCTCCTGCTCCTTCCGGAGCGTGACGTATGCCTGGTGCTGGCTCTGCTGAGCCGTGGCGAGGGCGTGGACCAAGTCCGCGAACGGGGAGGATTCCATGGGGCTGCAGGACCGGTGCTCCACCTTCCCGGGTTTCAGCACCACTGTAGCGGGTTCAGTGTGTGGGTGGAGCACAGAAGACGGCAGGACAGAGTTCAGGATGCAAACGGCTTTTATTGCCAAACTTTTCAGTCTAACATTTTAACTCAAACACGCGGAGACTGACTCGCGCACACACAGATTGTAGTCTCCTCTCAATGACTCTCCTCCGCACTCACTCTCCCTCCTTAAGTAGGGCGCGGTTTACTGGGGAGAACACACACAAAACATAGGTTAATCACACTCAGGTGTAGCGATTCTGCCACTGACCTTCCCCAACTCCGCCCTCCTGTCACAGACCGGCGCTTGACCACGCCCCTGCTGCCACAATATCGCAAAGCACAATTCTCAGAAATACGACCAAACAAGCGCCAGAAGCTGAGAAACCTCGAGCAGACACACGGAAAAGTCTTTTTTTAAAGTGGAGAAAATAATAGTGGTGCTTGAAAGTTTGTGAACCCTTTAGAATTTTCTATATTTCTGCATAAATATGACCTAAAACATCATCAGATTTTCACATAAGTCCTAAAAGTAGATAAAGAGAACCCAGTTAAACAAATGAGACTAAAATATTATACTTGGTCATTTATTTATTAAGGAAAATGATCCAATATTACATATCTGTGAGTGGCAAAAGTAAGTGAACCTTTGCTTTCAGTATCTGGTGTGACCCCCTTGTGCAGCAATAACTGCAACTAAACGTTTGCGGTAACTGTTGATCAGTCCTGCACACCAGCTTGGAGGAATTTTAGCCCATTCCTCCATACAGAACAGCTTCAACTCTGGGATGTTGGTGGGTTTCCTCACATGAACCGCTCGCTTCAGGTCCTTCCACAACATTTCCATTGGATTAAGGTCAGGACTTTGACTTGGCCATTCCAAAACATTAACTTTATTCTTATTTAACCATTTTTTGGTAGAACGACTTGTGTGCTTAGGGTCATTGTCTTGCTGCATGACCCACCTTCTCTTGAGATTCAGTTCATGGACAGATGTCCTGACATTTTCCTTTAGAATTCGCTGATATAATTCAGAATTCATTGTTCCATCAATGATGGCAAGCTGTCCTGGCCCAGATGCAGCAAAACAGGCCCAAACCATGATACTACCACCACCATGTTTCACAGATGGGATAAGGTTCTTATGCTGGAATGCAGTGTTTTCCGTTCTCCAAATATAACACTTCTCATTTAAACCAAAAAGTTCTATTTTGTTCTCATTCATCCACAAAACATTTTTTCCAATAGCCTTCTGGCTTGTCCACATGATCTTTAGCAAACTGCAGACGAGCAGCAATGTTCTTTTTGGAGAGCAGTGGCTTTCTCCTTGCAACCCTGCCATGCACACCATTGTTGTTCGGTGGACTCATAAACATTAACATTAGCCAATGTGAGAGAGGCCTTCAGTTGCTTAGAAGTTACCCTGGGGTCCTTTGTGACCTTGCCGACTATTATGCACCTTGCTCTTGGACTGATCTTTGTTGGTCGACCACTCCTGGGGAGGGTAACAATGGTCTTGAGTTTCCTCCATTTGTACACAATCTGTCTGACTGTGGATTGGTGGAGTCCAAACTCTTTAGAGTTGGTTTTGTAACCTTTTCCAGCCTGATGAGCATCAACAACGCTTTTTCTGAGGTCCTCAGAAATCTTTGTTTGTGCCATGATACACTTCCACGAACATGTGTTGTGAAGATCAGACTTTGATAGATCCCTGTTCTTTAAATAAAACAGGGTGCCCACTCACACCTGATTGTCATCCCATTGATTGAAAACACCTGACTCGAATTTCACCTTCAAATTAACTGCTAATCCTAGAGGTTCACATACTTTTGCCACTCACAGATATGTAATATTGGATCATTTTCCTCAATAAATACATGACCAAGTATAATATTTTTGTCTCATTTGTTTAACTGGGTTCTCTTTATCTACTTTTAGGACTTGTGTGAAAATCTGATGATGTTTTAGGTCACATTTATGCAGAAATATAGAAAATTCTAAAGGGTTCACAAACTTTCAAGCACCACTGTACAAGAGAAGAACTCTAAAAAATATTATAAGCCACTTAAAATTTTCACAAGGTTTTGTATTCATTTTTGTAATGTTTAATTTTTATGAAACGTGTATACTTTTTTTAAAATTAAAACATGTTTTTGGGTGAAAGGGAACAATGTGTTCATTTTATTTTTAAGTCTGATCATTTTAGCCGTGAGTTTATTTATGCTAGATATAGCACGCTAGAATTATTAATTAACACGAAAGACGAAGGGGGGGGAACCCAATAGATTTTCCAAGACGATCAAAGACTGTTTTATCACTCTCTTTTGTCTTTGCAAGTCTTTTCATGCCTCCGCCACTGTAAGGTGCAGGAGGCATTATGTTTTCGGGTTGTCCGTCTGTCCGTGCGTGCGTCCGTCCCGAAACCTTGTGAACGCGATATCTCAAAGGCTAATGAAAGGAATTTCACCAAACTTTCACCATTTGTGCACTTTGGGTCACACATGAACTGATTAGATTTTAAGATCAAAAGGTCTAAGGTCAAGGTCACTGTGAGGTCAAATGTCTGTCCGAGAACCTTGTGAACACAGTATCTCCAAGGCTGATACAAGTAATTTCACCACGTCAAGATTACTGTGAGGTCAAATGTCCATCCCCAAATCACAATTTAAGGCGTGTAGTCCACCGGGCGGAGGCATCCCCATCGACGCTGTTGGCATCGAGTTCTATCTAGTTAACTTCAAGAGAAGGAAAGAAGGATGAAATGAGTGTGGTGTTTTAATAAATTAAACAATCATTGGAAAATTGTTGCGGTATAAGAGGAATAAAACGCTGTGGGATGTGCTGTTGTAGGAAAATAATCAGTGTGTGCGTGACCCCCAGGTATCCCAGCAGGCAGTGAAGTGTATCCCAGCGATGGTGTGTCCCGACCTGACGGAGCAGATCCGGAGAGAGATCGCCGCTTCGGTCCGCCAGCGGAAAGGAGACTTCGCCTGTTACTTCCTCACCGACCTCATCACCTTCACTCTACCAGCAGGTCTCTCTCTCGCGCTCTCTCTCTCTCTCTCTCTCTCTCTCTCTCTCTCTCGGTGAGGGAGGTCTGAACAGTCTGTTAATTGTTTTTTGTTTCAGATATTGAAGATTTGCCTTCTGCAGCTCAGGAGAAGCTTTTTGATGAATTGCTTGACCGTGATGTACAGAAAGGTAACCATGGAAACCAAACACCACCTTAACAACCAGTACACAAACCTGATGTCATGGAAACGTAAATACACCACCTCTGACTAATCACGTTAATGTTGGTCCTGTGAACAGTCTGTGCAGAACAGAAAGACATTCCAACATCTACACACCACACACACACTAAGAGAGAGAGTCTTTGAATGTATGTACATTTGTTTTTGTTTATTTATTTTTCTGATTTATACCCAAACTCTTCCTCTAATGTGAGAGGGACGTGGAGAGGGGGGGACAGACAGGATTTGAACGTCCCTCTGTACAGATGTAACTACAGTTTAATGAAATTCTAATGTGACTGTTTATATTCCAAACTCACCCTGAGACACAACCAGAAACAACATCTGCCTGGTGCGAGGCTGTAATACACCATGATGTCAGCAGAGAGACAGACTAACACACACACACACACACCACCTCTCCGACACGTTTTCCCACCATTACTGATCACTCAGAGAAATCTTACATACACAACTGTGTGTGTGTCAGAGCTGGAGGAGGACGATGCGGTGATTAACTGGTCTCTGGAGCTGGGTTCTCGAGTGGACAGTCGTCTGTACGCTCTGTGGAACCGAACAGCTGGAGACTGCCTGCTCGACTCGGTGCTGCAGGCCACGTGGGGCATCTACGATAAGGACGGGGTCCTCCGCAACACGCTGCACGACAGCCTGCACCACTGCTCACACTGGTACACACACACACACACACACACGCGCACAAAAACTAAATTTAAAATTGACAAAATTAACACTGCTTTGGTGGGGGAAATGTGTGTGTGTGTGTGTGTGTGTGTGTGTGTGTTAGGTTCTACACTCGGTGGAAAGAGTGGGAGTCGTGGTACTCACAGAGTTTTGGGCTCCATTTCTCCCTCAGAGAGAAGCAGTGGCAGGAGGACTGGGCTTTCATCCTGTCCCTCGCCAGCCAGGTACACACACACACACACACACACACAGGAGTTTTCTATTTGTAAATTTTTGTAATTACATTTTCATGCTCAGCATCTTAAGGTGTGTGTGTGTCCTCTCTCTCTCTGTGCGTATGTCTCTTGCTGTCGGTGTCTCTCTCTCTCTGCGTCTGTGCGTATGTCTCTTGCTGTCTGTGTGTCTCTCTCTCTCTCTCTCTCTCTCTCTCTCCATTTGTGTGTGTCTCTCTCTCTCCGTCTGTGTGTATGTCTCTTGCTGTCTGTGTGTGTCTCTCCGTTTGTGTGTCTCTCTCTGTCTGTGCGTATGTCTCTTGCTGTCTGTGTCTCTCTCCGTTTGTGTGTCTCTCTTTCTCTCTGTCTGTGCGTATGTCTCTTGCTGTCTGTGTCTCTCTCTCTCTCTCTCTCTCTCTCTCTCTCTGTGTGTCTGTGCGTATATCTCTTGCTGTCGGTGTCTCTCTCTCGCGCTCTCTCTCTGCGTCTGTGCATATGTCTCTTGCTGTCTGTGTGTGTGTCTCTCTCTCTCTCTCTCTCTGATTGTGTCTCTCTCTCTCTCTCTCTCTCTGTGCGTATGTCTCTTGCTGTCTGTGTGTCTCTCTCTCTCTCTCTCTCTCTCTGCGTCTGTGCATATGTCTCTTGCTGTCTGTGTCTCTCTCTCTCTCTCTCTCTCTCTCTCTCCCTCCGATTGTGTCTCTCTCTCTCTGCGTCTGTGCATATGTCTCTTGCTGTCTGTGTCTCTCTCTCTCTCTCTCTCTCTCTCTCCCTCTCTCCCCGTCTGTGCATATGTCTCTTGCTGTCTGTGTGTCTCTCTCTCCGATTGTGTGTCTCTCTCTCCGTCTGTGCGTATGTCTCTTGCTGTCTGTGTGTGTCTCTCTCTCTCTCTCTCTCTCTCTCTCTCTCTCTCTCTGCGTCTGTGCATATGTCTCTTGCTGTCTGTGTGTCTCTCTCTGTCTCTCTCCGTCTGTGCATATGTCTCTTGCTGTCTGTATGTTTCTCTCTCTCTCTCTCTCTCTCTCTCTCTCTCCGATTGTGTGTCTCTCTGTCTCTCTCCGTCTGTGCATATGTCTCTTGCTGTCTGTGTGTCTCTTTCTCTCTGTGCATATGTCTCTTGCTGTCTGTGTGTCTCTCTCTCTCTCTCTCTCTCTCTGTGCATATGTCTCTTGCTGTCTGTGTGTCTCTCTTTCTCTCTGTGCATATGTCTCTTGCTGTCTGTCTCTCTCCGATTGTGTGTCTCTCTCTCTCTCTCTCTCTGTGCATATGTCTCTTGCTGTCTGTGTGTCTCTCTTTCTCTCTGTGCATATGTCTCTTGCTGTCTGTGTGTCTCTCTCCGATTGTGTGTCTCTCTCTCTCTCCGTCTGTGCGTCTCTCTCTCTCTCTCTCTGTCTGTCTGTGCATATGTCTCTTGCTGTCTGTCTGTCTGTGTCTCTTGTGCTGTTGTGCTCTCTCTCTCTCTCTCCGATTGTGTGTCTCTCTCTCTCCGTCTGTGCATATGTCTCTTGCTGTCTGTGTGTGTCTCTCTCTCTCTCTCTCTCTCTGCGTCTGTGCATATGTCTCTTGCTGTCTGTGTCTCTCTCTCTCTCTCTCTCTCTCTCTCTCTCTGTCTCTCTCCGTCTGTGCATATGTCTCTTGCTGTCTGTATGTTTCTCTCTCTCCGATTGTGTGTCTCTCTCTCTCTCTCCGTCTGTGCATATGTCTCTTGCTGTCTGTGTGTGTCTCTCTCTCTCTGCGTCTGTGCATATGTCTCTTGCTGTCTGTGTGTCTCTCTTTCTCTCTGTGCATATGTCTCTTGCTGTCTGTGTGTCTCTCTCCGATTGTGTGTCTCTCTCTCTCTCTCTCTCTCTGTGCATATGTCTCTTGCTGTCTGTGTGTCTCTCTTTCTCTCTGTGCATATGTCTCTTGCTGTCTGTGTGTCTCTCTCCGATTGTGTCTCTCTCTCCGTCTGTGCGTCTCTCTCTCTCTCTCTGTCTGTCTGTGCATATGTCTCTTGCTGTCTGTCTGTCTGTGTCTCTTGTGCTGTCTTTCTCTCGCTCACTCACTGTGTGTGTCTCTCTCTCTCTCTCTCTCTCTCTCTCTCTCTAGCCCGGTGCGAGTTTGGAACAGACCCATGTATTTGTTCTTGCACACATCCTGCGTCGGCCGATTATAGTTTACGGAGTGAAGTATTACAAGAGTTTCCGTGGTGAGACTTTGGGCTTCACCCGCTTTCAAGGTGAGCCGCCTCAGCATCCTCATGATTATTAAAAACAGTATTACGCTTACGTTCTGTTCAGAACCAAAAGACAACCAATCATGACACAGTTTGTTGTCTCTTATTTCTTTCCTTCTGTAAATCAATTAAACCGGATACAAAAGCAAAGTCTAGACAGCGTTAGTGTTGAGGGTTGAGTGAGCAAGAAGGACAAACTTCTAATAACACCCACTTTCAGAGAGAAGCTCGGAGTTATATTATTAAACTAACGCCGCGCTTACAATGAGCTCATTTGCGATTCCCACCTTCTCAGGTGTTTACCTGCCGTTGCTATGGGAACGGAGCTTTTGCTGGAAAAGCCCCATCGCCCTCGGTTACACGAGGGGTCACTTTTCAGCGCTGGTCGCCATGGAGACCGACGGCTACGATAATCGTGGCGCAGGCGCCAACCTCAAGACGGACGACGACGTCACGGTGACGTTCCTCCCGCTAGTCGACAGCGAGAGGAAGCTGCTGCACATCCACTTCCTGTCAGCACAAGAGGTGCGACATTTTCCACACCACATGCAAATGTATATTCACGAACATCGCCCAGAACGGCGGGTGGATGGATGGCATCGGGTGTTGGGAGCTGCCCCGCCCTGAGTGTGTTTTGATGAGATGTGATGTAATATCCATGTGGCGGTCTTGACGGTTTTATTTGTGGTGCAGATGGGGAACGAGGAGCAGCAGGAGAAACTGCTGCGCGACTGGATGGACTGCTGCGTGACGGACGCAGGGACGCTCGCCGCCATGCAGAAGAGCTGCCGAAGGAGGAACCATCCTCTCGTCACTCAGATGGTGGAAAAATGGCTGGACGGGTACCGCCCGTGCCCCGCCCTTTCAGATGGAGAGGAAGAGGAGGATGAGGATGATGAGTGACGACAAGGACAAAGGATGAAGATCAGAGAGACAAAAACAATCCCCACAAGTACACACGTTATTCCATGTTACATAGCAAGGGCCCTTTATCATATTTTTCTCTCAGTCACGCACAAAGAAAAGGCCTTTTTTTTTTTTTTAAACACCCCATTTCCTGTAATGCAATGTAAAAACCGCAGTCCATCTCTATCCCAAACCAGTCTTTTTTTTTCTCCTGTGTGTGTGTGTGTGTGTGTGTGTGTGTGTGTGAATAATATATAAACATGTACGAGTGCAGTTGTAATGCATGCGGTTCTTTCAGAGGTGTGTAACATGAACACTAATGAATCCCAGCATCATTAAAGTGGAAATAGTTTCTGTAGGTTATGTAGCACACTTTTTTTTTTTTTTTTTTTTTTATAAAATAATTCCCGAAAGTACATTTATTTTATAGAATTAACGTACACTACCGTTCAAAAGTTTGGGGTCACTTTGAAATGTCCTTATTTTTGAAAGAAAAGCACTGTTCTTTTCAATGAAGATCACTTTAAACTAATCAGAAATCCACTCTATACATTGCTAATGTGGTAAATGACTATTCTAGCTGCAAATGTCTGGTTTTTGGTGCAATATCTCCATAGGTGTATAGAGGCCCATTTCCAGCAACTCTCACTCCAGTGTTCTAATGGTACAATGTGTTTGCTCATTGCCTCAGAAGGCTAATGGATGATTAGAAAACCCTTGTACAATCATGTTAGCACAGCTGAAAACAGTTGAGCTCTTTAGAGAAGCTATAAAACTGACCTTCCTTTGAGCAGATTGAGTTTCTGGAGCATCACATTTGTGGGGTCGATTAAATGCTCAAAATGGCCAGAAAAATGTCTTGACTAGATTTTCTATTCATTTTACAACTTATGGTGGTAAATAAAAGTGTGACTTTTCATGGAAAACACAAAATTGTCTGGGTGACCCCAAACTTTTGAACGGTAGTGTATATTTATAAAATAAACACCTCCTGTTCTGTGATATGCAAAATTATAATCCGTGAACTGGTTTTATTTGTTTGATTTCAACTCCAGTTCGTAATGAAGGAGAAAGAGATCAGGATGTTGCTTGACATTGACTGTGTGCACACGCACAGAGTAATAAAATATCTTTTGATAGTACCTTGAAGTGTCATTCAGCATCTTCGTTCGTACGTGTTTGTTTTTTCCTCATAAATATGAAAAGTTTATAAATCCTGTACAATTTCGAGTGATTTTTGTAAAAACAGAATTCAATGAAAAACATTCCGTAATGAAAATCCATACCAATGACTTGGCCACAGAATCATTCGTTACATCACAAAGGTTTGAACAGCAACACGTTTAATGTTGGAATTATTTTTCTCTCTCTTGTTTATTCTCACTTTTTCTGTCTCTTCATCCACTTTCTGGACAAGTCGCCAGGTCATCACAGGGCCGACACATAGACACAGACAACCATTCACACTCACATTCACACCTACGCTCAATTTAGAGTCACCAGTTAACCTAACCTGCATGTCTTTGGACTGTGGGGGAAACCGGAGCACCCGGAGGAAACCCACGCGGACACGGGGAGAACATGCAAACTCCACACAGAAAGGCCCTCGCCGGCCACGGGGCTCGAACCCGGACCTTCTTGCTGTGAGGTGACAGTGCTAACCACTACACCACCGTGCCGCCCTAACCCCTGAGCTAACTGTCATATTAATGAGAATGAAATATCAGTCGGTGAACTTGTGTGTGGGGCGGCACGGTGGTGTAGTGGTTAGCGCTGTCGCCTCACATCAAGAAGGTCCGGGTTCGAGCCCCGTGGCCGGCGAGGGCCTTTCTGTGTGGAGTTTGCATGTTCTCCCCGTGTCCGCGTGGGTTTCCTCCGGGTGCTCCGGTTTCCCCCACAGTCCAAAGACATGCAGGTTAGGTTAACTGGTGACTCTAAATTGACCGTAGGTGTGAATGTGAGTGTGAATGGTTGTCTGTGTCTGTGTCAGCCCTGTGATGACCTGGCGACTTGTCCAGGGTGAACCCCGCCTTTCGCCCATAGTCAGCTGGGATAGGCTCCAGCTTGCCTGCGACCCTGTAGAACAGGATAAAGTGGCTAGAGATAATGAGATGAGATAATGAACTTGTGTGCGTAAGTGTATAAGTAAAGATGTATATTGTTTATTGTTTGACTTTAAAATGGACATGAGGAATTGTTTTAAAGAGCCTGTGTCTTAGAAAAGAAAAAGAAAGAAAGCACAACTTTATTCATCACACACTTGTGAAGTTTCCTCTCTGCATTAAACCCATCTGAAGCCGTGAAAACACACACACATACCCAGAGCAGTGGGCAGCCATGCTAGCAGCGCCTGGGAAGCAGTTGGGAGTTCGGTGCCTCGCTCAAGGGCATCTCAGCCCAAGGCCATCCCATATTAACCTAACCTGCATGTCTTTGGACTGTGGGGGAAACTGGAGCACCCGGAGGAAACCCACGCGGACACGGGGAGAACATGCAAACTCCACACAGAAAGGTCTCGAACCCAGAACCTTCTTGCTGTGAGGCGACCGTGCTGCCCAATCCAGAGCAAGGAGGACATGTTGGCAATATGATAGCTAACATCAGGCTAAATACTGTGGCCATGGGTTTTCGTGCACTACTGTTCTCAGGTCCGTGTGCATGAACCAACACGGATATTTGGGTCCCAGGTTGTAACACTACAACATGGGAAAAGTTGAAGGGTGTGAATACTTATGCTCAGTAATAATAATAATAGAAGAAGAAAAAGATGCAATCTGAGAGTTACAGTTAGGTCCATAAATATTTGGACAGAGGCAACGTTTTTCTAATTTTGGTTCTGTACATTACCACAATGAATTTTGAACAAAACAATTCAGATGCAGTTGAAGTTCAGACTTTCAGCTTTAATTCAGTGGGTTGAACAAAATGATTGCATAAAAATGTGAGGAACTAAAGCATTTTTTAAACACAATCCCTTCATTTCAGGGGCTCAAAAGTAATTGGACAAATTAAATAATTGTAAATAAAATGTTCATTTCTAATACTTGGTTGAAAACCCTTTGTTGGCAGTGACTGCCTGAAGTCTTGAACTCATGGACATCACCAGACGCCGTGTTTCCTCCTTTTTAATGCTCTGCCAGGCCTTTACTGCAGCGGTTTTCAGTTGCTGTTTGTTTGTGGGCCTTTCTGTCTGAAGTTTCGTCTTTAACAAGTGAAATGCATGCTCAATTGGGTTGAGATCAGGTGACTGACTTGGCCATTCAAGAATATTCCACTTCTTTGCTTTAATAAACTCCTGGGTTGCTTTGGCTTTATGTTTTGGGTCATTGTCCATCTGTATTATGAAACGCCGACCAATCAGTTTGGCTGGATTTGAGCACACAGTATGTCTCTGAATACCTCAGAATTCATCCGGCTGCTTCTGTCCTGTGTCACATCATCAATAAACACTAGTGACCCAGTGCCACTGGCAGCCATGCATGCCCAAGCCATCACACTGCCTCCGCCGTGTTTTACTGATGATGTGGTATGCTTTGGATCATGAGCTGTACCACGCCTTCGCCATACTTTTTTCTTTCCATCATTCTGGTTGATCTTGGTTTCATCTGTCCAAAGAATGTTCTTCCAGAACTGTGCTGGCTTTTTTAGATGTTTTTTAGCAAAGTCCAATCTAGCCTTTTTATTCTTGAGGCTTATGAGTGGCTTGCACCGTGCAGTGAACCCTCTGTATTTGCTTTCATGCAGTCTTCTCTTTATGGTAGATTTGGATATTGATACGCCTACCTCCTGGAGAGTGTTGTTCACTTGGTTGGCTGTTGTGAAGGGGTTTCTCTTCACCATGGAAATTATTCTGCGATCATCCACCACTGTTGTCTTCTGTGGGCGTCCAGGTCTTTTTGCATTGATGAGTTCACCAGTGCTTTCTTTCTTTCTCAGGATGTACCAAACTGTAGATTTTGCCACGCCTAATATTATAGCAATTTCTCGGATGTTTTTTTTTCTTCTGTTTTCGCAGCTTAAGGATGGCTTGTTTCACCTGCATGGAGAGCTCCTTTGACCGCATGTTTTCTTCACAGCAAAATCTTCCAAATGCAAGCACCACACCTCAAATCAACTCCAGGCCTTTTATCTGCTTAATTGAGAATGACTGACATAACGAAGGAATTGCCCACACCTGCCCATGAAATAGCCTTTGAGTCAATTGTCCAATTACTCTTGGTCCCTTTAAAAACAGGGTGGCACATGTTAAGGAGCTGAAACTCCTAAACCCTTCATCCAGTTTTAATGTGGATCCCCTCAAATGAAAGCTGAAAGTCTGGACTTTATGTCCATTATATAACTATAACTTGAATATGTTTCAGTAAACAGGTAAAAAAACAAAATTTGTGTCAGTGTCCAAATATATATGGACCTAACTGTATATCTGTGTGTTTTTACTTGCTCGTCCATACCTGTATCATTCTGCTGATGGCCTTTGGTGACGGAACGAAAAAAAAAAAAAACACGAACGTTTGGAACTCTAAAATGTTTTTGTAATGTTGTGACTCGATAATGTAGAAATCATAAAATAGAAATCTATAACAAAGTTTGCTTGAAAAAATAACAGGAAATAGGGCACCACAGACTTTTGCATTGTACTGTGTTCAATTGCTCTGAGGTGTGAACAAGTGTGCGAATGTGGGTGTGGTTTCCTGAAATGAACTGACGTGTTTCTGGGGTGTTTTCTGGTTTCAGACCTGGGATTCACTGCGACCCTGGTCGGCTTACTGAAGATGAATAAATGAAGAAAGAAACAGACACTTCGGTTCGATTAACAAGCAGGGAAAATACATTTCATTTAAAGCGAGACGGCTTTTCGATTTCAGAAAATCGGTGAAATTTAGTTCCGTCTGAAATGTGGTGATTGTGATATGATTATTTCTGTAATATCTCACAAAATATCAGGCCATTCTGTGGCTGGGAAGTTATTTAATTTGAGGGGATTAAAGCAAATAATGTGCATGAAATCGCTCGCTTCGCGCAGTCAAGCAGACAGAGGAAGTCCGTGTGCGCATGCGCAGGTTTAACAACTTCTTTTGGGTTTTACAGCAGCTGGCATCCACAGTGTTGCATTACTGCCATCTACAGGTTTCCCTTTGAACGTGCACTGACAGTTCCATCATTCTGTCGCTAAACGAACAGCTGATCACACCGAGGTGCTCGCTGAGCGCCCATATTTATTAGTTTGGTCAAGTGTTTCCTTTCCTTCGTATATAACATAACATCTTTTCTTCTCGCTTTCTTTCTGTTACTGTAGTCGCTCTTTCACGTTTCATTCGCACACTCACGCCCTCCATTTTTCTCTCCTGTTTCAAATCTGTATCCCACAATGCCTTGCGCAAACGGGGAAAGCCCACCATGTGACGTAATGCGTGACGTAGTATCTTGTATTGGGTCATGGTGAAGCAGGAAAAAATAGCGGAGAATTTCGGGCCACGTGGAGATAAATTCATTAATTATTAGTTTTTTAAAAACGGAACAAAATTGGAAATCTGTGATTCGAATTCAGTAGCTTTCGTTCCACTAAACAAAAATAATCGTGTGCCGGGAAAATTCTTTTCATGACCTACACTTGAAAAATCTGAAAGGCGGTCTAGCTTTAACCGAACGGTTCTCATTTCATTTCATGATAGATAATTTTGCTTATTTCAAACATTTATTTATATCTAGAAGGAAGAAAAAAAACATTAAATGAACCGAAGCATCACTAAGCGTCAACGTTCTGACCTGAAATCTGAACGTTAATAAAAACGCAAACATAAATGAACTCACGAAAGCACACAAGACGCATCTCAGAACTCAATATCTTTTATTGGAACTGCACCAACCGCTAAATGTTCACCTTGTACAAGAAACAAATACAAATACTCACGCTAAAAACAAAAAAAAATCAAAAACAAAAAAAAAAAACAATAAAATCATAGTGCTGGCTGAACTGTGTTTCTGCTAGTGTTGTTCTATTGCTGTGACTCTGAACAGGACAGCTTTCATCGGCAAAAAAACAACAGAACCGAGAGAGAGAGAGAGAGAGAACTGGGCAGATCACATCAGACTATGGTTATAGGAACACTGAACTAGGCAATACAAATCTATCAGGACTGCAAAACTTTTTTTTTCTTTCATACTCTCAATTTTTTTTAAACACCAAAAAACATGGGATGTCTCTGTTTTTCTGCTTTTTATAAAAAAAAATGCCACAACAAGAAAGGAAAGGAAGGAGGGAGAGAGGAAAAAGACGACTGCAAATCATTCACGTGAACTCTTCAATCATCGTTTTTTTTCCCTTTTTTCTTTTCCTCACACACACACACAAAAAAAATCAGCAAAAAATGAGTGTGTCTTCGTTTTCCTGAGTCATTATGGAATGAAGTTAATGCTTTAACCCTTTCCTGTTCGTTCTCACGTCTGGTGAAAATACCGTCCGTACATCTTGTCCGAGATCTCGTCGACTCGTAAAAGAAAGATGTTCCCGAGAATCAAGGTGTCTTTGTTGAAACGTTCTGGAAGTTTCAGCGTGGTTCCGCAATGTGTCCTGGCATCGATGCACAGAAGCGAGGACGAGAATCCAACTCGACTCGTCCAGCAAGAGGAGCGAGCACGTCCTGAACGTCCACGGCTGTGCGTTTGGCGTCCACAATATTCATGATCTGTGATGTTACTGAGGACACGGAGTTATTGTCACGACCTTCAACCTTCACCTGTAAGATAAAACTCTGCTTCTTTCAGAAAGCACCTGTTTACTAAAGTTCCTTATTTTGGACAGATTTGAAAAACCGCTGCAAGAAAAAAAAAAAAAAACTTTCCCGTCACTGGAGCGTGAAGTGAGGTGAAGTGAGGTGAAGTGAAGGTAAGACGACATGCTGAGAGAAAAGAACGACTCTTTATCGTGAAAACGAGAACAGGAACTAACTCGTTTACAAAACATTAAATGTAGCTATACGTGGATAAAAAGTACAATGTGGTGGTGTTTAACTCGTAATTTTAGTGTTGTAGTATAAGAGGAATAAAACACTTCGGGACATGCTGTTATAGGAAAATAATCAACTTCGTGGTAACGGTGGTGTGGTAATTCCGCTTCCACAAATCCTTCGTCGCGTAACACGGAACATTTTATTCCTCTTATATAATCACAAAGCGATTTCTCAACAATTAATTTTTTTATTAATTAAAAAAACTTCATTTTTATCCATTTATAGTTACACTTAGCGTCTGTGAAACACTCTTTCTTTTCAGCCTCATTCTTCTGAAGTTTTTTTTTTTCATTTTTCACATTCGAACGGTTACATCGCATCGCATCGTATTTGTGAAGCCCTTAAGTTTCATCACACACCCGAATTTTTAGCATGCTAGCTTGTTCTTTAACCTGAGGATGGATCCCGAGCTAGCTGAAGTTCTGCTGATGAACGCAGATACGAAGGATAGGTAGGGTAGCTAGAAAGGCGGACTTGGTACCGTAGCTAGTAAAGAAACGATACATTTCCTGTGACGTCGCAGCATTTTAGCGAGATTCCGATTATACGAACACGTCAATGAATTTTCGCTAGAACACGAGAAGCAAGCTGCGACACGTTCAGAGGAAGAGTTTATTCCACGATGTTTGTCGAAACGTTCGTGAAGTATTTGACGAATTTGTTCAACCGAATGAAAAACCGCTTCAAATTTATCCAAAGTAATGATTTCAGGAAGCAGCTGCCTTCCGATCCGAAACGCAGGAACACGCCTTAACAATCATGAGTGGGTGTGGCCAGGAAAGGGTTAACGAGGATCACCTGCTGGTGGGGATTCGCTCGTTTTTTTTTTTTTTCCTTTTTCTTTGTTTGATAAATATATATAACTATATTTTATAACCATGTATTTGAGTGAATATCCTCTCACGCTGAAGAAAAAGGAACTGAAAAGAAAATTTTGCTAAGAGCCTAAAACAACGTCAAGAACAAAAGAACGTGGGCGGGGTTTGGGGAGGGATGGTCCGGTAAGTGCACCATGTCGAGCTTTTCCATTGGTAAACGAAAAAGTGCATCGTCCAATGAGCCACCTGGTGGTGGGAGGGGCTTCGTTGTGTTCCGTTTTCCCCCCCAAAAAAAACAAAGAAGGTGAACAAGAAACTCAAATGAAAGAGTATAAAGTTTTAATGTCCCAAGAGCTGCAACGTGTGTGTGTGTGTGTGTGTGTGTGTGTGTGTTGGTCCCAGAAGGCGAGTGGTTTCAGTGGAAAGATGTTTAGATACAGGCTGCCATGCTAACAGTTATTGTATGTGTATTAATGTATTAATGTTTGTGTTTCCAAGAGCTTGTGCTACAAGTGTGTGTGTGTGTGTGTGTGTGTGTGTGTGTTGCTATTGCTCAGTCAGATGTTCTCTGCTCTCTCCGTGTTTGGACGGCTGGTTTGGAGACGGCGCCTGTGACGGGTGTGTGACTGATGGTAGTGAGTGTGCTACAGGCACTCCGCCCGGCACTATGCCCTCCATCGCCGCGGCGATGCCCCCTGGTGCCACACCAACAATGCCCGGCGGGAACCTAAACACAGACAGGTTAAGGGTCAAACCCTGGGTCCTTAAGAAGGCGAATATCGATATTATATGTTCACATCGTGATGCCTGGAGTAATCATCATCATCATCATCACGCGTTCGTACACTTTGCGTTTAAAAAAAAAATCAACAATGCAAAATAAATAAATAAATAAAAAACAACAAGATGATAGGAGGTGGTGATATTTTAATGCATGCACAATTACAAGAGCATGCATGTTAGATATCGGACATTAGGAAAGAAGGAGGAAAAAAGAACGGATTAGGGAAGGAAAGAAGGGAGGAAAAGGAAACGACAAAGGAAGGAAGGATAAAAGAAAGAAAAGATACAAGTAAAAGAAAGGATAATGAACAGTGTTAATTAGCCCTGGAATTTAAGCGGAGAAAGAAAGTATCCAGTGTAAATAAGTGTGTGTAGGTGACAAGCAAGCGAGTGAGTGGGTGGGACTGAGGGCGGGGCTAGGCAGTGGGCAGGAGAATGGGCGTGGCTGTGGTTCGTGAAGCAATTATGAAATGAAGAGAGAAAAATTACAGAGTTACAAACTGGAGTTGGCTGGTTTATAACTTCATGGAGATCTGATTGGTTAACGCTGTATAGATCTCTAAGTAGCTCGCTGTTTAACGTACACTGAACTGTGATTGGCTGATCTACGGCTGTCTTTATATCTCTGTTGGACACGAGTCTGGTTTATGACTCTTTTCATACTGATCCGAAACCGTCATTAAAATGTGTCAATTAAATGTTTACCAAAGAGTCTATATTATTCATCACTTCTGGTGAAATTAAATATTTTTGTGAATCAAATGATCATTGCACTATCAAGCCGTTCCTTCAGTTGATGCAAACTGTTTTCAGCGAACGACACAAAATTTCCTCGAATGCCCCCGACACAAAAAAAGCGCAAAAGATGTTTCACCAAAACATGTTGGACTGTGAGTGACTGGTTTATAACATGTCAGAGTGGGCTGTTTGTACATCTGGGAAGGCATCATTAATACCGAACGATATATACATGTTTCAGAGCAATATGCTGCCATCCAGACAAAATCTTTTTCAGGGAAGGCCTTCATTCTTTCAGCAAAATGACGCCAAACCGCTTTCTGCACAAATTAAAACTGCATGGCTCCGTAGTAAAAGAGTCGGGGTGCTAAACTGGCCTGCCTGCAGTCCAGACCTTTCTCCCATTTAAAGTGACACAGGTCGATGTGCTGGTTCAGATATCATTTAATCCACTCCCCTTTCTGAACTGTTTGAGCTGACACCTATCCCTATAGCTGGTATGCATCATCTTGTTTCAATACATTTTATTTCCTAATGCGGGGCATCCTAACCACGTGTGAATCTGTTTACAAACCGCTCGCTCAGCAGCCAGTTCGGAAAAGTCAAGTGAGGTCGTGCGCAGGTCAGAGGTCGCGACTGCAGAGCAACAGCAAACATAGTGTTTAAATCTTTAGAACGAAGACTCCTGAATCAAAACAAACAAACAACGATCTTAAGGAGGTATCTGACATTGTCGGAGGCAAAATGCGCCAGAAAAGAGAGGGAAAACACGGCAGACAAGCCGAGTAAATATTGCTGGCCAGCTTTCCCAATGGAGCGTTTGCTTCTGTGTCGGAGGCTGCCGATTCTGTTCATTATATTATTATAATGAGAATAAACTTCAGCCATTTCCACACCCAAGTGTAAACATTAGCGTGTGGTGTTTTTCCAGCTCATTCTCCTTCACAGGCACGAGGCAGCGGGCAATACAGCGTGTGATTCAAGTACCTAGGGGTTATTCTAGCTCCACAGGGTACTATTCATCTTTTTAATACATCGCCCTGTGTCACTTTAAAACATATGGTGCATTATGAAGCACAAAATACAATAAAGGAGACCCCCAACTGTTGAGCAACTGAAATCTTTCAAAACTACAGCAATTGGTCTCCTCAGTTCCCAAACGTTTACAGAGCGTCATTAAAAGCAGAGGTGATGCAACACAGTGGTAAACAGGCCCCTGTCCCAATTTTTTTGAAACGTGTTGCTGACATCAAATTCAAAATGAACATATAAAGTTTTTTTTTAATATAAGTTTCAACATTTGATATGTTGTCTTTGTACTATTTTCAAAGAAATGCAGGGTTTTCATGATTTACAAATGATTGCATCCTGTTTTTATTTACAGTTTACACAGCATCCCAACTTTTTTGGAATTGGGGTTATACCATTTTGGAGTGTGACTGCCTGGGTTATAACATTCTGGAGTGTGATTGGCTGGTTATAACATTTTGGAGTGCGATTGGCTGGTTATAACATTTTGGAATACGACTGGCTGGTTATAACATTTTGGAGGGCGATTGGCTGGTTATAACATAACATTTTGTCATACTCCAAAATGTTATAACCAGCCAACGGCACTCCAAAATGTTATAACCAGCCAATCGCCCTCCAAAATGTTATAACCAGCCGATCGCACTCCAAAATGTTATAACCAGCCAGTCGTACTCCAAAATGTTATAACCCAACCAATCACACTCCAAAATGTTATAACCCAGCCAGTCACACTCCAATGGCACTCCAAAATGTTATAACCAGCCAGTCGTACTCCAAAATGTTATAACCAGCCAATCGCCCTCCAAAATGTTATAACCAGCCCTTTAGCTGGTTTTGGAGTGCCATTGGCTGGTTATAACATTTTGGAGTGCCATTGGCTGGTTATAACATTTTGGAGTGCCATTGGCTGGTTATAACATTTTGGAGGGCGATTGGCTGGTTATAACATTTTGGAGTACGACTGGCTGGTTATAACATTTTGGAGTGCCATTGGCTGGTTATAACATTTTGGAGTACGACTGGCTGGTTATAACATTTTGGAGTGCCATTGGCTGGTTATAACATTTTGGAGTACGACTGGCTGGTTATAACATTTTGGAGTATTACTGGCTGGTTATAACATTTTGGAGTGCGATTGGCTGGTTATAACATTTTGGAATACGACTGGCTGGTTATAACATTTTGGAGGGCGATTGGCTGGTTATAACATAACATTTTGTCATACTCCAAAATGTTATAACCAGCCAACGGCACTCCAAAATGTTATAACCAGCCAATCGCCCTCCAAAATGTTATAACCAGCCGATCGCACTCCAAAATGTTATAACCAGCCAGTCGTACTCCAAAATGTTATAACCCAACCAATCACACTCCAAAATGTTATAACCCAGCCAGTCACACTCCAATGGCACTCCAAAATGTTATAACCAGCCAGTCGTACTCCAAAATGTTATAACCAGCCAATCGCCCTCCAAAATGTTATAACCAGCCCTTTAGCTGGTTTTGGAGTGCCATTGGCTGGTTATAACATTTTGGAGTGCCATTGGCTGGTTATAACATTTTGGAGTGCCATTGGCTGGTTATAACATTTTGGAGGGCGATTGGCTGGTTATAACATTTTGGAGTACGACTGGCTGGTTATAACATTTTGGAGTGCCATTGGCTGGTTATAACATTTTGGAGTACGACTGGCTGGTTATAACATTTTGGAGTGCCATTGGCTGGTTATAACATTTTGGAGTACGACTGGCTGGTTATAACATTTTGGAGTATTACTGGCTGGTTATAACATTTTGGAGTGCGATTGGCTGGTTATAACATTTTGGAGTATGACTGGCTGGTTATAACATTTCGGAGTACGACTGGCTGGTTGTAACATTTTGGAGTGTGATTGGTTGGGTTATAACATTTTGGAGTACGACTGGCTGGTTATAACATTTTGGAGTGTGATTGGCTGGTTATAACATTTTGGAGTATGACTGGCTGGTTATAACATTTTGGAGTGTGACTGGCTGGTTATAACATTTTGGAGTGTGACTGGCTGGTTATAACATTTTGGAGTGTGACTGGCTGGGTTATCACATTTTGGAGTGCGATTGGCTGGTTATAACATTTTGGAGTACGACTGGCTGGTTATAACATTTTGGAGTGCCATTGGCTGGTTATAACATTTTGGAGTACGACTGGCTGGTTATAACATTTTGGAGTATTACTGGCTGGTTATAACATTTTGGAGTGCGATTGGCTGGTTATAACATTTTGGAGTATGACTGTCTGGTTATAACATTTTGGAGTACGACTGGCTGGTTGTAACATTTTGGAGTGTGATTGGTTGGGTTATAACATTTTGGAGTACGACTGGCTGGTTATAACATTTTGGAGTGTGATTGGCTGGTTATAACATTTTGGAGTATGACTGGCTGGTTATAACATTTTGGAGTGTGACTGGCTGGTTATAACATTTTGGAGTGTGACTGGCTGGTTATAACATTTTGGAGTGTGACTGGCTGGGTTATAACATTTTGGAGTGTGACTGGCTGGGTTATCACATTTTGGAGTGCGATTGGCTGGTTATAACATTTTGGAGTACGACTGGCTGGTTATAACATTTTGGAGTGCGATTGGCTGGTTATAACATTTTGGAGTATGACTGGCTGGTTATAACATTTTGGAGTGTGACTGGCTGGGTTATCACATTTTGGAGTGCGATTGGCTGGTTATAACATTTTGGAGTACGACTGGCTGGTTGTAACATTTTGGAGTGCGATTGGTTGGGTTATAACATTTTGGAGTGCGATTGGCTGGTTATAACATTTTGGAGTGTGATTGGTTGGGTTATAACATTTTGGAGTGCGACTGGCTGGTTATAACATTTTGGAGTGTGACTGGCTGGTTATAACATTTTGGAGTGTGATTGGTTGGGTTATAACATTTTGGAGTGCGACTGGCTGGTTATAACATTTTGGAGTGTGACTGGCTGGGTTATCACATTTTGGAGTGTGATTGGCTGGTTATAACATTTTGGAGTGTGACTGGCTGGGTTATCACATTTTGGAGTGTGATTGGCTGGTTATAACATTTTGGAGTGTGACTGGCTAGGTTATCACATTTTGGAGTGTGACTGGCTGGGTTATCACATTTTGGAGTGTGATTGGCTGGTTATAACATTTTGGATGTGATTGGTTGCGTGATAAGTCTATGGGGAACAGAAAGGCCCCAGAGGAAAGTGAGAGCAGGTTCTAGAGAGTTCTTTTCTAGGTGTGTCACACCGTGTTTACCTGCTGGTGTGTTAGGCATTGATTTTGTCTTGGGGAACTCCAGCAGTGATGGCCTGCAGGCTGGGGGTCACTTGGCTGGGAGAGAGAATCAGAGTGGAGGGGGTGTGTTGGGCTTCACACTTACACAATCATCAGTGTGCACTTTCCTACACTGAAAAGCTGAAAGGTTGCTTTAACACCAGCTGACCTGCTGAGGTGATCGATTATTGGATGCACAATGCTAAAGCAAAGCATAAAGAACGAAGCATGCAAGAATATTAGTGATGTCGAGAGAATGTTAGGGGACGTAGTTACGTGTTTAACCTGTAGGCAGCGCCGTTAAGCTCAGGGTGTACAGTCTGCTGCTCCATCACTCCCCAAGCTGACGTGGTGACAAAAAATTCCTTATTCACACAGTTTCGGAGACTGTCTGGGATCCGACCTGACACACACAGAGAGAGAGAGAGAGAGAGAGAGAGAGAGAGAAACAGTGTTAGGTATCTGCTGTTATAACATTTACACCAGGAGATTCTTCAGAGGTTACCGAGTAACTAGTGATGAATCCGATCAGTAAAATAAAGAAAGAATGAAACGTCGCCATACACGATCCAGCTTTCACACTCGCAAGTGACAAGTGTTGCTTGTTGTTCATCTCTTGTGGGCGTGGCCTGTCCAGAATTTTTTAGTTTTTTAGTAAAAATTGGGTATGGAGACACGAAGAAAGATAAATAAATTAAAAATGTACAACCCTGATTCCAAAAAAGTCGGGACAAAGTACAAATTGTAAATAAAAACAGAATGCAATAATTTACAAATCTCAAAAACTGATATTGTATTCACAATAGAACATAAACAACATATCAAATGTCGAAAGTGAGACATTTTGAAATTTCATGCCAAATATTGGCTCATTTGAAATTTCATGACAGCAACACATCTCAAAAAAGTTGGGACAGGGGCAATAAGAGGCTGGAAAAGTTAAAGGTACAAAAAAGGAACAGCTGGAGGACCAGATTGCAACTCATTAGGTCAATTGGCAATAGGTCATTAACATGACTGGGTATAAAAAGAGCATCTTGGAGTGGCAGCGGCTCTCAGAAGTAAAGATGGGAAGAGGATCACCAATCCCCCTAATTCTGCGCCGACAAATAGTGGAGCAATATCAGAAAGGAGTTCGACAGTGTAAAATTGCAAAGAGTTTGAACATATCATCATCTACAGTGCATAATATCATCAAAAGATTCAGAGAATCTGGAAGAATCTCTGTGCGTAAGGGTCAAGGCCGGAAAACCATACTGGGTGTCCGTGATCTTCGGGCCCTTAGACGGCACTGCATCACATACAGGCATGCTTCTGTATTGGAAATCACAAAATGGGCTCAGGAATATTTCCAGAGAACATTATCTGTGAACACAATTCACCGTGCCATCCGCCGTCGCCAGCTAAAACTCTATAGTTCAAAGAAGAAGCCGTATCTAAACACGATCCAGAAGCGCAGACGTCTTCTCTGGGCCAAGGCTCATTTAAAATGGACTGTGGCAAAGTGGAAAACTGTTCTGTGGTCAGACGAATCAAAATTTGAAGTTCTTTATGGAAATCAGGGACGCCATGTCATTCGGACTAAAGAGGAGAAGGACGACCCGAGTTGTTATCAGCGCTCAGTTCAGAAGCCTGCATCTCTGATGGTATGGGGTTGCATTAGTGCGTGTGGCATGGGCAGCTTACACATCTGGAAAGACCCCATCAATGCTGAAAGGTATATCCAGGTTCTAGAGCAACATGTGCTCCCATCCAGACGACGTCTCTTTCAGGGAAGACCTTGCATTTTCCAACATGACAATGCCAAACCACATACTGCATCAATTACAGCATCATGGCTGCATAGAAGAAGGGTCCGGGTACTGAATTGGCCAGCCTGCAGTCCAGATTTCACCCACAGAAAACATTTGGCACATCATAAAACGGAAGATACGACAAAAAAGACCTAAGACAGTTGAGCAACGAGAATCCTACATTAGACAAGAATGGGTTAACATTCCTATCCCTAAACTTGAGCAACTTGTCTCCTCAGTCCCCAGACGTTTACAGACTGTTGTAAAGAGAAAAGGGGATGTCTCACAGTGGGAAACATGGCCTTGTCCCAACTTTTTTTGAGATGTGTTGTTGTCATGAAATTTAAAATCATCTAATTTTTCTCTTTAAATGATACATTTTCTCAGTTTAAACATTTGATATGTCATCTATGTTCTATTCTGAATAAAATATGGAATTTTGAAACTTCCACATCATTGCATTCTGTTTTTATTTACAATTTATACTTTGTCCCAACTTTTTTGGAATTGGGGTTGTATGTGTTAAAAAAATAAACTGGGTCTATACAGTAGTTTCAATAAAACTGTGTGTGTGTGTGTACCAGTGATAGCTCGGCGGATCTCCGTAGCCGCCGCCTCCCTCATTTCCAGAGAGGCCTGTTCACTGTACCACGCTGTGTGTGGCGTACAGATGAGATTCGGAGCATCCTTCAGAGGTCCCTGTGCAAAACTACACACACACACACACACACACACACACACACATGCCTCATCTGCTGACATCTTAAAGATGTAACAGAAATATTAGCAGTACACTCTTAGAAACCGGGTTCTTTGTATGGACGAGGATTTATAGACTTCTGAAAAATGTTTACTTAAGTAAAATTTTTTATGGGTTCTTCAGAAATTCCACAGAAAGAGTTCTAGATTTGAGCAGTGTAGGTTTACGCACACATAATTCCTGATTTCTTTCTAAATATAAATTTCAAATACGTTATCGTTTCCATAGTAACAGCTCATTCACAGGGACTTGTACGGTAAACGTTCCAAATAAACCGATTTAAAAAAAAAAAAACGTGTGCAATTGTTGACATGGTGAAGTTTTCTGTCAGGAGATGTTTGTGTTCGCGCTTTGTAACAGTCAGTAAGTTTTCTGACATCTTCAGGACTTTATGTGGAGTTTACGCTTTCCGGTTTCTTAGCAACATGACAAGCTACACTTTTTTTGTTCTTATTAACTTCACGAGAGAAAAAAAAGAGCGGCTGGTGAGGAAACGACTGTTTATCGCTGCTGTAACGTAACTGAGAACACGAGTCCCTTACTAACGTGTTTCATGGATGTTCCACAACATGAACGTAACTATAAACAGACAAAAAAACTATGATGTGATGTAAAAGACTTCGGTACACACCTGAACGGTTCGTTCTCATGGACGTCGAGTGCCGCTCCTCGTATCCTTCCCTCTTTCAGAGCCTGAGCGAGAGCCTTTTCATCTACCAGCCCGCCTCGAGCTGTGTTCACCAGGAACGCCCCCTGACGCATCTACACGCAATAATAATAATAAAATGAAAGAATAAAAGAGGAAGAAGGATGTGTAAAAAGATAGAGAATAATACACAGTGTGTGAGAAAGAAAGACAAGTAAGGAGGTATAAAGAAAAACGGAGGTCGAGTGTGAAAGAGAGAAACATAAGTTGAAATACAGAAAATGAAGAACAATTCCCTTCTGTGACCTAAAGGGGGCAGTGCAGGATAGCATTAAACAAAATCTGTGTGCGTGTCTATACGTGCTTACTAAATATTTAGGCCACATTTGTAACCAACAGAGTTATGGCATTTGTAGGAAGTGAGGACATTTTGGCCGGTCCTCACTTTTTCAAAGAGCTGTTTGAGGGTTAAGAGTTAGTTTTAGGGTTCAGTTGAGAATGAGATTTAGGTTAGGGTTAGAGTTAGGGGCGGGGCTAGGATAAGGGGTGGGGTTAGGCATTTAGTTGTGATGGTTCAAGTTAGAGTAAGGGGCTAAGGAATGTATTATGTCAATGACGGTCCCCACAAAGATAGAAGTACAGGAATGTGTGTGTGTAACCTGTTTGATGGTGAAGTCGTTGATCAGGTGATGGTTGTGTTCGTTCAGGTTACAGTGCAGGGACACACAGTCGCTCTGGTACAGCAGGTCCTGCAGTGTGTACACTCTCTGTACCCCCAGCGCTCGCTCCAGACCATCCTGCAGGTACGGGTCATAAAATATCACGCTGAAGCCAAACACCTTCGCCCGGACCGCTACTGCCTGCCCCGAACGCCCTGCACGCACGCACACACACCCACACACAATATTCAGATTCACAATACAGATTTCTGGAATCAATCTGAAACCCCTTCAAGTCTAGAAAACGTCAGTGAATATCAGAGCGTGCTTTTAATAGGCTGTTAAATTTAAAAAGAAGTTCGGGAACGTTCCTGACCGAAGCCGATGAGGCCGAGGGTCTCTCCGCGGATTCGTGCTGCTCCTGACGCCACCTCTCTGATCTGCTCCACACTCTGGACCCGCGTGCCCTCGCGGAGAGCCTGGTACAGCCATGTGTTTCTCCGGTACAGGTTCAGGATGTGGCACATGGTCGAGTCCGCCGTCTCCTCCACCGCCGCTGATGGGATGTTACACACCGCAATGCCTGCAACACCCACACACACACACTTTTTCAGGACTTAAGAACCTTTTGAGGAACACCACGAACCAAGGTTTTCAGGACCTCAATTTCCCATCAACCCACAGATGTTTTCAGGAATGCGAGAACCAGGTGCAATTTTCCAGATTGAGCAAACTTTTCAGGAACCGTTTTAGTTCCAAAGGCAGAACTTTCTCTGGAGCTTGTAGACTCATGCTTAGTTTAGCAACTAACTAGATAGAACTCGACGCCAACAGCGTCGATGGGGATGCCTCCGCCCGGTGGACTACACGCCTTATTAAGTTGTGATTTGGGGATGGACATTTGACCTCACAGTAATCTTGACCTGGTGAAATTACTTGTATCAGCCTTGGAGATACTGTGTTCACAAGGTTCTCGGACAGACATTTGACCTCACAGTGACCTTGACCGTAGACCTTAGATTTTGAGATTAAAAGGTCTACGGTCAAGGTCACTGTGAGGTCAAATATCTGTCCGAGAACCTTGTGAACACAATATCTCCAAGGCAGATGAAGGGAATTTCACCAAACTTTCACCATTTATGCATTTGGGGGCAAAGATAAACTGATTAGATTTTGAGATTAAAATCAGTTTATCTTTGCCCCCAAATGCATAAATGGTGAAAGTTTGGTGAAATTCCTTTCATTAGCCTTTGAGATATTGCGTTCACAAGGTTTCGGGACGGACGGACGGACGCACGGACAGACGGACAACCCGAAAACATAATGCCTCCTGCACCTTATGGTGGCGGAGGCATAAAAACTACACACTTCTGATGTAGTCTCTGGAGCATTACGTCGAAAATGTTCCAACATACAGTATGAGTAAATATTTCTTCCTTTTATACAGCAGAAATTTGCCAAAAATTATACAATTTAGTTCATTAAAAATGACACATTCTATTTTTAACTGTTCAATTACGTTTATTGTTTGCAAAAAAAAGTTTCCTCCTGTTCTGAATAGTTATAGCAGCTATAAACAGTCAGTCCCTCAAAAGCCTCTCTTTATTCTCTATGAGATAATTAGAGAAAAAAAAAACCCCACACCTTATGTTACTCAGCAACCACCAGTAATGTAAATTCGGAAAACTTAAAGTTACAGCTTTACCTTTGACTGTTACAAAGCACTGGCACGTCCGTAAATGTTAAATAAACATCTCATCATAGTCCGTTTATCATTCGCGTCATGTCTATTGTCGAAACCGTTATTTGCAGAAAATTCCTTAAAATTCTCTTAGGAATTTTGCAGACAGGAAGCTCGTGACTGTTTCTTAAACATGTATAAAACCTTGCAAAAAAATGTACTTCATCATCTAACGAATGCTCATGGTTACCTTGCGTCGTGGTCATTTGCGATGTTCCTCATGTTTATACTGCAACATTTAATTTTATTCTTCTGATAAATTTCCATTTTAATGCTTGCAAATTCGTACCCAGCTCCCCCGCGGCTTTGATGTCGATGTTGTCGTATCCGCTGCCGATGCGGATGATGATGCGTAGAGCTTTGAACTTCTCCAGGTCCTCACGGGTCAGAGTGATGGTGTGGTACATCATGGCGCCGACTGCTTCGTTCAGCACCTGTGCAAATCACGGAGAAAACAGATCGAGCATTAGAGCCAACATGGCTGACAACGCAACACACATGACCTGTCTTTCTGTGCTCGCGAAAGGATCATAAACACAAGTTCTTTACTGAGCTAAAGCCATAATCACTCACACAGTTATTAGATGTTTCCATTGCAGGAACTTTCTCAGGAACCGAGAAATGTTTTAATAGGAATATGAAAACTTCATCGGGGTTCTGAGATGTTCTTCCAAAACAATGGAAACTTTTGAAAACTGAGGAATTTGTTTAAAAACAAAACATTTTCAGCCTTTCAAGAACCCTTTTTCAAGGCCCCAAGAACCTTCTCAGGAACCCAGGAAGCTTTAGGTGCTTTCAGACCAAACAGTTCTAGGGACTCATTGAGAGTAATTATCAACCAGGGAGCTCCCCGAGAACTTCATACCTTCAAGGGCTTTCTTCTGTTTGCATTCACACTGCCAATAGGAACGCTGAAGTGATGTCGGCCAGCCAACAGTTGCTATAGTAACATCACTTCTGCGTGGAATACATTTGTCCGTTTTGTCCAGAAGCCATGGTCTAATGATTAGAGAAGCAGTTTTGGGACCAGAAAGGTCACTGGTTCAATTCTCTGGACCAGCAGGAATGGCTGAGGTGCCCTTGAGCAAGGCACCTAACCCCCAACTGCCCCCCAGGCTGCTCTGGGTATGTTAATAATAATAATAATAATAAATTTTATTTAAGGTGCCTTTCAGGACACTCAAGGTCACCTCACAATACACATAAACGACAATAAAAAGAAAAAAGACAACAATATAAATGCAATAAAATCGGAAATCAGCAGTAGTGGATGACAAGTTATAGTGAGTAGGCAAGTTTGAAAAGGTGGGTTTTTAAACGGGTTTTGAAGATGGATAATGAGTTAATGTTCCTGATGTCAGGGGGGAGGGAGTTCCAGAGGCAAGGGGCAGAGCAGCTGAAGGCTCTGGACCCCATGGTGGACAGACAGGCAGAGGACACAGTGAGGCTGATGGAGGAGGCTGACCTGAGTGTCCGGGAGGGAGTGTTGATGTGGAGAAGGTCGGAGAGGTATGGGGGGGGTGAGGTCGTGGATGGCCTTGAAAGTGTGGAGCAGGATTTTAAAGTCTCTGCGAAATTTGACAGGAAGCCAGTGGAGTTGTTGGATATGAGTGATGGATGGAGTTCTAGAGACAATACGAGCGTCTGAGTTCTGGACCAGTTGGCGCTTATGGATGGACTTGTGGGGAAGACTGAAGAGGAGGGAGTTACAGTAGTTGAGGCGGGATGTGACTAAAGTGTGGACCAAGATGGCAGCGCTATTAGAAGTAAGGGATGGACGGAGGTGATTAAGATTGCGAAGATGGAAGTAGGCCGACTGGGTAACATTATTCATGTGGGTTTGGAATGACAAAGAGCTGTCAAGGACGACACCCAGGCTCTTAACCCGAGGGGAGGGGGAAACAACTGTTGAGTTTGAGAAAGTCGGAGGAGAGCCAGGATTTGATTTCCTGTAAACAGACACAGAGGGAGGGGGCGGGAAGGTGGAGGTGGGTTTAAAGGAGAGGTAAAGCTGGGTGTTGTCGGCGTAACAATGGAAATAGATGTTATATTCACGGAAAATATGACCAAGGAGATAGATGATAAATAGGATGAGACTGAGGACAGAGCCTTGGGGAACACCAGGGGAGAGGGTTGGGATGTGAATGTCTTTAGCTGGATGAACTGAGTGCGGCCAGAGAGGTAGGAAATGAACCAGTCCAGGGGTGTGTCAGATAATCCAATAGATGCTAACCTATCGAGGAGGATGGTGTGGGAGATGGTGTCGAAGGCCGCACTCAGATCAAGGAGGATAAGAATAGATGATAGTCCAGAGTCAGCTGCCATCAGGAGGTCATTAGTGATCTTTAGAAGAGCGGTTTCTGTGCTATGACGTGGGTGGAAACCAGACTGGAACTGTTCATATAGGTTATTATTATGGAGATGAGCATGAAGCTGGGATGCTTCTAGGATTTTTGAAAGAAATGGTAGGTTAGAAATCGGACGAAGGTTATTGAAGTTGTTAGAATCAGAACCAGGTTTCTTGAGAATGGGTGTTACAGCTGCAGATTTGAAAAATGATGGAACAGAGCCAGAGGTTAGGGAGGAGTGAATGATGGCAGTTATCAGGGGCAACAGAGAGGGAAGGCATGCAGTGACTAAAGAGGTCGGCAGTGGGTCGAGCAGGCAGGTGGATGTTTTTGATTTCAGGATGAGGTCAGAAATTAGATTAGGAGAGGGGAGTTGGAAGCTTGAGAACAGTTGAAAGAGGGGGGCATGAGAAGCCAGAGGAGACGGGTTGCAGGATGACTGAGGGGTCAGTTGCTGGTGGATCTTACTTATTTTTGCGTTAAAAAATGTCATTAAAGAGTTACAGTGTTCTGTGGAGTAGAAATGAGGGGGGAAAGAGTCCGGGGGCCGTAGTATTTTGTTCAGCATTGAGAATAGGGCCTTAGTGTTCCCATCACCAGCACTTATCAGACCAGCATAATACTGGGATTTGACTGAGGAAAGGGTGTTTTTATAGTAAATGATGTGGGAGTGATACATTTCCTTGTGAACAGAGAGTCCAGTTTTCTTGTAGAGCCGTTCAAGTTGACGTCCTTTGGTTTTGAGTTGTTGTAGAAAAGGTGAAAACCAGGGAGCAGAGTGAGTGAATGATACAGTCCGAGTTTTTACAGGGGCAAGTGAGTTCAACAGAGTGTGAATATGATCATTGTAGAGGGTAACCAGTTGATCAGGAGGGGAGGAGTAAGTGAAACTGGAGAGGCTGTCAATACCTGAGGAGGGAGCTGCTAAATCAATGTTTTTAATATTACGGAAAGAGATAAGACGTGACTGTTTAGTTTTGGACAGTTTTAAGCTGGAGTTGAATGAAATTAACATGTGATCAGAGATGGGAAGATCATCAGCGGAACAGTTAAAAGGAGTGACACCAGAGCAACAGACCAGATCCAAAATATGTCCTTTAGTGTGGGTAGGGAAGTCAGTGTACTGTTCTAGACCAAAACTATCCAGGCGTGATGTAAAATCCTTGGTAAGAGCCTGATTAAAGTTGTCCATATGAATATTATAATCACCAAGCATAATTACATTGGGAAAGAGAGAGCAGATGTGAGCGAGAAACGCAGAGAAGTCATTAATAAAATCCTTGTTAGGTTTGGGTGGGCGATAGATAGTAACTAGAACAGTTGGAGTCGGACCATTGAGTTGAAGAGCCAGAGTTTCAAAAGATGAATATGCTGGAACTGTAACAGGTGAGACCTTCCAGGTCTCGCAGTAGATTATCGCGAGACCTCCTCCTCTGCCGGTGAGACGGGGCTGGCAGGTGTAAACAAACCCAGGTGGTACAGAGTCATTCAGCTGAGAAAAGTCATTGGGTTGTTGCCACGTGTCAGTTAGACATAAAAAGTCATACTTGCGATCACGGAGGAGGTCCTGGAGCAGTTGTCCCTTGCCCGTAAGAGAACGGATGTTAAATAATCCAATTTTGACGTCGCTGCGCTCGTTGGTGAAGTTGACGCTAGCCGACCTGGCTAGGCTGGCTAATACACTGCGGTCCACTTTCCTACCGGAGTTTCTCGGAGGATGTCGAGTTGTGGACCAGATGGAGTTGATTGCAGTGGAGTCGTCAATGTGGTAGCTTCGTCAGGAGCCACGGTGGATGTATTCCCGAGGAGCTGGGTGAGCGATGTCAGGGTAGAGATGCTGAAGCACTGGAGGATCATACCGGTGGAGCCGAAGCTGGAGGAGCTCAGCAGCTGTGTATTGGCGTAAGGCTGACGATGGATTAAATATAATGGACAGGACAGTCCAGGTAAGCACAAACCTTATGGCAAGGTTGCGAATCTTCATGTTGAGCGAGAGAGAAGTAACGTTTCTGGAAAGCAGTAGGAGTAGGGAGGCGTGGAAGCCCCACAGGTGAGCAGACCAGATCAGACAAAACTAACAAACAGGCTGTTTTGATAGGGGAGCCAAGGTATAAAACCAACAGCGCCGTGTTTGCCGAAGGTAAAATATCTACTGCAGAGTCCATATATTCAATAAAATTACCAAATAAGGGCCGGTGAGCAGGGGCAGCAAATGCGCCAGCGTTGTATGATGCTCTGGATAAGAGCGTCTGCTAAATGCCATTAACGTAATGTAATTTTTTTTAACGCCAACATTAAGAGCTGTTGGTGACATGACTAATGTTTTACACAGGTTTTTAAAAATGGCGGTTGCGCATTGCTGCATTGGCTTGTGTGTTCGACCAATCAAGGTACATTTAGGTCACTCACGGTTCCTCTTGTTTTGGGAGAGAACCTACCCTGAACCAGGAGCTAAACAAGTCCCTCAAAAATGGTGTTCTAATAATTATGATCGGCCTCACTTCCTGGAGGTGGAACTTCCTCCAACAGTCCTAAGAAGTGTGAAAAAGTTCCCCCTGGTCTAAAAACACCTTTTGAAGACCAAGAACTTTCTCAGGAACCCATAAATTTTTTGGACACCCAGGTCTTTTAAGGAGCCAGTAAAAGATTTCAGGATCCCAGGAACCTACAGAGGACCCAAGACCTTTTTTTTTTTTTAGGACCAAAGAATCTTTCTCAGGAAAACATGAACTTATTCAGAAATCCAGAGTTATTGGTTCTAGGTATCATTACTTTAGAGGCATTTAGTAGATGCTTTTATCTAGAGCGAAATACAACAAGACCCTGATATACCCACAGCAGTGGGCAGCCTGGGGAGCAGTTGGGGGTTAGATGCCTTGCTCAAAGGCACTTCAGCCATTCCTGCTGGTCCAGGGGATCGACCTAGCGACCTTTTGGTCCCAAAGCTGCTTCGCTAACCTTTAGGCCATGGCTTCAGCCTTTCTTTTCATGAAACCAGAAACTTTTTTTGAGGAACCCAAGAACCCTAATACCTTTTTTTGGGATCTGACCCACACTTTCAAGGTAAAGTTTTTTTCAGGAAGCTTTTACCGCTTTTCATTAGCATGCATGTCAAACATCAGAGGAACGTTTCAATGAAGACTTACTCAAGTGTCGAAGAAAAATGAGAAACATTTGTGCAAATGCTGGACGCTATATCGCAGAATGCAATGCAGCTCTACGACACTGAATCATGACAAACACCAAGCTCGGGTAGTTAGCGATCCACGATCGCAAACACGATGACGTTGTTTGTGGTATTCGCGTGAAAGTTGAAGCTTTGGAAGCTGATGTGTTTGAGCAGAGTGTACAGGTGAGGAGGTCAGAGAGCTGGACAGAGTAAAGGACTAAAGCGCCGCTGCATCGTTCTCGTTACTTAGAGAGAGGGCGAAATTCCACTGCACCACTACCAGCAGGGCATTGTGGGTAATGTAGAAAACAATATCAACATGCTGACACCAACATGTCAATGAAAGACATTTGAACTCTGAATTTGATTATAAATTAAATCTTGGGTGCTGCTGAAGATCACGTGTTAATTATAAAGATTAATATGCGAGTTGCCTAGGGTGGAGTTTTTCCTAAAAATCCTTAAAATGTGGAATTTTGAAATAAAAAAAAGTCGAATTTTTACTGTTTAGACTTTTCAGTCCAGAAGCATTTCTAATCATCGTCTCTTTTTGTAAAAATTATGACAACTACGACTCTACTAAATGTTCAATCAAGGTGAATATTACCATCCTGCATATGTGATATTTTCGATTACTCTCTTTCTCTCTCGTTCTCTCTCTCTCACACACACACACACACACACACACACACACACACACACACACACACCAGTTTGTGCTCTGAGGTGAACTGGCTCTTTATGCAGATGCTCTGTTATTACACCCTGCAGCGGCTGGACGTTTTAATAACACATAACGAGCAGGGTAGCAGCTCAAACGGCAAGCAAGAGAGCGATAGCATCAGTGCACTTAGCAGTTAGCATCTCTACGACCTTCATGTACTCTGTCTGACCCCGGTCTCTGTATAATGAGCGATAAAGCGGTTTCGTTGAAGCTGCATGATAATTACACTGAGGGGAGCTGAGACGAGGCAAGACGGCCTCCATTAGAGAGACACTACAGGAACACTCTCTTATTAAAATCATTTTAGGAGAATACTGAACAGAGAGGAAGAGAGAAATTGTTTTTTTTTTTTTTTGGTCGATTCTGTAGGTCACTGCCAGTAATCAGTTATACCAGGGATCAGGAACGTTTCCAGATAGCTAAGCCAAATTAAAAAAGGGCATTTTGTAAAGGGATGAAGCAAAATTTACAGAAAAATTAATGTAGCTTACAATTTTTAAAAAACATTTAACATGATGACCGAACAACCCCATTATTATTTTTTACTGTACTTAATAACAATGAGAATAAAATAACTGCAGTTTTTTAATAATAAAAAGTGCTAATATAAATCATTTTTCATATAACTTATTTACAGTAGAGAATAAAATATTAAAGTATATACACACATTATATATAAATAGTTTAGTAATAAATATTACAGCACATGGTGATATAGCAAATACAGTAAATAAAATCTATTACAAGAATAAATAAATGCTGCTTTACTTTTTTTTAAGTGACACTTTGACACATCAGGAAGCCAGATTTGAACTCAAATCCAAATTTGTGGGGGGCAAAAACTTTTAATCACTTCCACCGTATGACTGGACCTGGTGATGCAGATGACATCAAAAGTGATTAATATGGAGGACTAAGCAAATAAACCTGACTTACACACAAAAAAAATTAAACATCCCAAAATTATATTTATATTTATCCTGTAACTACCTATACTTTATAACTTGTATTTATTTGCGAGTTAATTATATTTACTAAACCAGAGCAAGAAAGCACAGAAATAAATTCTTCACATCCTGTCTACGGATGTACGTGACCACACCCAGTGTAAAATGAAATGCATTGACTGTTCACCTCTTTACCATAACGCGCTGCAAAGCACCAAGTATATACTTAAAACATACAGCTGTGTGTCATTAACATAGCCATAGAAGCTAAAATCATATTTATGAATAACTGTATCAAGAGATAACCGCAAGCTGGCCTAGTGGTTAGCGTGTCCGCCTCTCGACCGGGAAATCATGAGTTCTAATCACGGTCGGGTCATACCAAAGACCATCATAAAAATGGTGCCATCTGGCAAGATGCCTCAATGTGAGTAAGGAGTCAAGCTCTCACAGTTACCAGATGACCACCCCCCACTGTAACCCTAGCTATATGAGAGGCCAAGGGCTATAGAAACCAAGATTGGCGCTGCCCAATATGCCTCAAAAGACTGGGATGGGAGACTACCACGTCCTGGCGTGGGAGGGACCTTGACTTGACTTGTATCAAGAGATAGCATATATAGGGAAAAACAACAGTGGGGTCTAGAATGGAGTCTTAATTAACATCAAACTTTACTTTTGTATGCACAGAGAAATGATCATTAATATTTACACGCTAATAATGATCAATCAGTTAAGACCTGACCCAGGAAAGCGCCAACGCTATTTTCTTGTCAGACGAGAAGAATATTCTGTTTTTGGGGTATCAAATACATCACAGAAATCTGGTAACACAAGCAAGGAGACACAATTCTGATCAGTGGCCAGTATTCTGTCATTTACTACTTTAACCAGCGCTGTTTCAGTGCTGTGATGAGGCCTGAACCCTGACTAAAAGATTTCATGATTGAGCTTAGCTGTTGTGCTACAAGCTTTTCAAGAATCTTAGAAATTAAGATGCAGTTTGATATTGGCTTATATCAAATTCTAGTCCTATCATGGGGGGTAGAGCTGTGCATCGCCACCACTGAAGCTGATGCAATACACGTCTTGATGCACTGCCAACGATCCGATACATTAAAGATACATCTGAAGCAAATACTAATGCGATACGATAGGATTCACCCCTACTGCGATGCAGTGTGATTTCATTCAACACAAACGATGTGATGCAAAAGCATATGATGTGATTCAATTCAATATGGTACCAATAGTTTGATTTTACTTCTGTGGTTCTTCTTAAGCAGACAGCAAATCAAAAAATTAACTAAAAAATTAGATTTTACTGATACAAAGATGTAAGAAAGGATGCATTCCGAGTTCATAACAAATTGTATCCAGAGCACACTTTTTTTAACCTGAGTACTGGCATCGTGAGCTTTTATGCTGGTACACTGATCTGAACTGAATGTGAATCTTAGCATCCCTAGTGGAGGGTAAAACACAGGGGTGAATTGTGAGAATTTTGGGTCCCGAATAAAGGGTCACGACCCAGCTCTATATATACAGTACGTTTCCTAAACTGTGTCATTCTGTTCTTCTTACCTTCTCGTGGATCTCCTGTGTGGACTGAGCATCGCAGAAGGCCACAGTTGCCAGGTCTTTGAGGATGGGCATCTCTACAGTGCAATCACGTCCATCCAACAGTGCCACCAATGGACGGGGGTGCATGGGGCCATTCATGATCTGAGGCCTGATACCTGGAGAGAGAGAGAGGATTTATGGTGGATAAAATGTGGCAAAATTTTGGGGCAAAGAAGATGAAGAATATGTGACAGAAAGGCCATGGTCAAGCAAAGTCAAAGTCCCTTCCAGGTCAGGATCTGGTCTTCCCAGGCAGTCTCCTATTCCAGTACTAACCAGGTCTTTTTGAGGCATATGGATGTGGCGCTGATCTCTGCTTCCATAGCCCTCGGCCTCTCACCTATACAGCTAAGGTTACAATGGGAGGCTAGTCCTCTGGTAACCGCGAAAGTTTGACTTCCCTACTCCCATCTGTATTGCAGCGTGCCTCACCAGATAGCAGTAGGTACCATTTTTATGATGGTCTTTGGTATGATCTGACCATAAGTAGAACTTGCAATCTCCCAGTTGAGAAGTGGACACAGTAACCACTAGGCCAACTCGCAGTACAAGCCCACGGTCAAGCGCCAACTATGAATGGGAGAAAGAGTTGGTAATAAGTGAGTGGTTACACCTGTGTATGGTATAGCCTGTTTGTAAACAGAAATGTCTGTCCATCTCTACTTATTATTATCTCATCTCATCTCATTCATCTCATTATCTCTAGCCGTTTTATCCTGTTCTACAGGGTTGCAGGCAAGCTGGAGCCTATCCCAGCTGACTACGGGCGAAAGGCAGGGTACACCCTGGACAAGTCGCCAGGTCATCACAGGGCTGACACATAGACACAGACAACCATTCACACTCACATTCACACCTACGGTCAATTTAGAGTCACCAGTTAACCTAACCTGCATGTCTTTGGACTGTGGGGGAAACCGAAGCACCCGCAGGAAACCCGCGCGGACACGGGGAAAACATGCAAACTCCGCACAGAAAGGCCCTCGCCGGCCACGGGGCTCAAACCCGGACCTTCTTGCTGTGAGGTGACAGTGTTAACCACTACACCACCGCGCCGCCCACTTATTATTATTAGTATTATTATTTTATTTTTTTTACTTTGAAAAAAAAACCATACCTGTCTTCTGTAATCTGTGGTATCTCAACAAGGGATCAGGACGAGGTATCATTACGAGGTATCACAGTGACTTATCAGGCATCATAACAATTCATCACAAACATCACGTCATCTCACGACCATCCGAGTTTCCCAATCCAATTTACCACTCTTTCTTCAAAGTGTTAACAGTTAAGGCATCCTAATGAGGTATCATTACAAGATATCATAACGAAGTACCAGAATTAAGTCAGAGGAATAAGGTGCACTGGAATGAGGCATCCGAATGAGGTACCAGGTACAACTAATGCTCACGACAAAGCACTGTACGGTACAGAACGAAATATCACAACGAGGTATCAGAACGAGGAATCATAATGAGGTCTTTTAACAAAAAAAAATCAGAATGACGTATCTTAATGAGGTATTTTATCAAAACATCATTAAGGAATCGGAACGAGGTATCATATTGAGGTATTAAAAAACACGAGTGAGCTTTCAGAAAAAGGTATCAAACGAAGTATTAGAATGAGGTATTACAATGAGGTATCTTAACAAAACATCAGAACAAGGGATAAAAACAAGATATTAGAACGTGGTATTATAACAAAGAATAAGTGCGAGGTATCAGAAAGGGGTTTCCTAATGATATCATTGCAAGATTTCCTAACGAGGTATCAGAACAAAGTTGTAGGAATGAGGTATCAGAACGAGGTATCACTGTGAAGGATCGGAACGAGGAAATCCACAGTGCTAGTCATTCGAATACATGCTCTCTCCTCACACACACACACACACACACACACACACGCACGCACGCAATTATATCACAATAAAACTGTGACATCAACCAATTACTAACTTTCCCCTGATGTCACTACAGGAAATGTCACAATGTCACAACATTTCTCCCTCTTTCCTACACTCTCCAGTTCTCACAGCTGCCACAGCTGCAGTTGCCTGGCGACTTTCTCCATGACAACAGGTCACAGAGGGCTGCAGTTGCCATGCCGACCATCAGTCACCACTGATAGCTGCTATAATGTAAGCGAGAACAGGAACTAACTTGTTTCACGGACGTTCCACAACGTTAAATGTAACTATAAACGGATAAATAATATGATGTTTTGTTCTTTAATAAAAGTAAAGTTGTAGAACTGAGAACTTCATCCAGCAACAGAGAGAGAGAGAGAGAGAGAGAGAGAGAGATATGCTTGCCTGAAAATGGTCTCCACATTCCTCAGAAAAAAAAGAACAGAAAAAAAGTGTTGACCTCTGTATCGACCCCTCCTTCATTCCTTCTCTTCTTCACCTCTATTCCTCCATCCTTCTCCTTTCTCTCTCTCAGATACAGCTCTCCTTCTCTTTACTCTCATCTTTAAGTCTTCCACCAAGAACACATACACAGAAAGCGAGAGAGAGAGAGGGAGAGAGAGACAGAGAGAGATGCTGTGGTGATCTAGCCGCGAGGCTTCAGTCTACACTCATCTCTTCTTTCCTGTCTAGCTTGATAATATTCCGGCAAGATGAAACAGAAAGCTGGACTCAGGCACCACAATCGCTCCAGATGTGTGTGTGTGTGAGAGAGAGAGAGAGAGAGAGAGAGAGAGGAAGAGTTTCAGTATTTCATCCTGTTGTCTGTGCTGCACTGTGCATTCAGCTGTATATCATCAGGTCTCTCGCTCCGGGGCTCAAAATGCAGAGAGAGAGAGAGAGAGAGAGAGAGAGCTGATCTCAGTGGGCGACCAGTTCAGTTCCTCACCTCACAACTTTATGAGGTTCACACTTATTCTCTCTCTCTCTCTCCTATAGCCCCTCATCACCTTATTCTTTGAACAAATAAACAAAAAATGTTCCTTAATAGTTCTTGGGATGATTAAAGACCCGGAAATAGGGTTCTGCTTGGAAGGGTTGTTGATTTGAAACGTTCTCTCACTCACTCACACACACACACACACACACACACACACACACACACACACACACACACTTTCTATAATACAGTTTGCAGTTAATGATGGTAAATGATTTACTAATTTATGTGCTATACTTTAGCAAGACACCTTACTAAATGCCCATGTGATGATAATTAGGGAAAAATAATTAACTCAATTGTTAACCCAATTAACACTATTTAATATCTGATTAATTTCATTCTGTAAGTTCATATTTGGGTAATAAATAAAGAACAGGCTG